>NW_007246067.1:31216-61599 GCF_000164805.1 Carlito syrichta
GTCTCACTCTATGTCCCAGGATGGAGTGCAGTGGCATGATCACGGCCACCCCAGCGTCGACCTGCTGTGCTCTGGCGATCCTTCTGCCTCAGCCTTCCAAGTAGCCGGAACTACAGGCACATGCTACCACACCCAGTTAATTTTTTATTTATTGTAGGACAAGGTCTCACCAAGTTGCCTGTACTGGTTTTGAACCCACGGACTCAAGAAATCCATTCATCTTGGCCTCCCAAAGTGCTGGGATTACAGACTGAGCCACCATGCCCAGCCTGACCCTCTAATTTTACACGTAAAGGAACTGAGGTCCACATTTAGGCAAGTTCATGGAGCTAGAATTAGATTTCATTCCCACCTCCTAGAACCACATGCCACTATCTTTGTTGCAAATGCTTGTGTTTTTTTTTTTTAATGAACTACATTTTCCAGTGTTGTTTGTTGCAGCAGAGCATAGTAAGTAACCCAAGGCAGATGACTGCTGACAAGTATAACATGTGCTTATTAACCACACAGCACATCTTCATTTGGGTTCCCCCGGAGCAGACTCCCAGACAAGTGGATAGGGCAGGTGAGCTCAGGAAGCAGGGGAGAAAGTGGGGAAGTGAGATTCAGTAGATAAAAAGCCCCTGAGACGGAGCTAAAAAGGAATTTCCTGGGTGGATCAATGGGACTTTATCCCATTGGGCAAATCTCAGATTTATCCCATTGTGGGTGAGGCCTCTGGGGTAGTTCCCAACCAGCTCCTGGCCTGCATCCATGGAAGCCTGCTGCTTCCTCAGCCATGGTGCCCCACAGCAGAAGGACTGTGTGGAAACCATCTGCAAGGTAACCAATAAGGTAGGTCAAAGGGCACCTATGGACTTTTCACTGATCACTGGCCTGGGCCACGTGAAATGTGAGCCATATAAGGCCTAATGTCCAATCTCAGATCCTGTAATCAGGAGGGCCCTGGCAAATAATCTAGACCAGAGATCAGCAAACATTGTGTGCAAAGGGCCAGAGAGTAAATGCTTTAGGTTTTGTGGGCAGTGTGGTCTTGGTTGGCACAACCAACTCTGCTGTTGTTGTGCAAAAGTCTCCGTAGACAAGATGTAAACCAATGAGCATGGCTGTGCTCCAATCAAACTTTATTTACAAAAACAGGGTGGGGGCTTGATAAATGCAAACCTCTGATCTAGATAAACGTTTTTATTTTGGTGTGGGGGAAACAGACCCACAGAGCTGAACTGACGGCTGCTCATGGTCACGGTTAGGGCTTTGTGGTGGTATCGGACCTGGGAAGATCAAATCCAAGTCTGGTTTCCAGCTCAGAGCTCTCCCTCCACCCCCCACCCTCCACACTCATTCCTATCCAGCCTTCTCCCAGTAGGGTCTATTTCCTGGCCATCAGGGGTAGGACAGCGGAGGAGTGCACAGGAGCCTCTACCTGGAGACTGTGCATCCTAAAGCTATGCTCTCCAAAGTCTTGTCATCTGTAGACACTCCCCAGTCTAGACCTCTCACTCCACTTGGGTCTCTTTCTGCCTCAGCTGTGCCCATTTATTGCCTTTCCTATCCCAAGTTTTCCCCTGTGTTTTGTGTAACATTGGGCAAGTGACTCAACTGATACCCTCCTCTCATTTAAAAATTTGAGAATGTTGTGTACCATGTGGGCTTGTTGTGCAAGAAATGTGAAATAATATGGCCTTAGGACCCTCTTATCAGGCTAAGCCCATAGTAGACACTCTACAAACAGGAGGTTGTTCCCCCTCAGTGTAAGAAGGATGGAATTCCATGGCTCACTGCTTCAACAATACTCTGCCCCTTCACATACTTCACACACACACACACACACACACACACACACACACACACACACACACACACACACACACACACCTCAAGCCCTCAAGCCTCCTCATCATGCCCAGACACTTCTGCCTTCTGTCCAGGGGCTGCAGTCAAACTCTGGGACAAAAGGAGGTTTCCCACTAAAACAGCATTGTCACCAATCCCCAAGGGACCCACTGAGCCTGCTGTCATCCTTTTTTGTGCAGGACCATTCCTTGTGCAGGGCAACAGGAGAACTGCATGGGCCCCTGAGCTTGGTGAAACTTGTATGGGGGGACAGGGCAGCATAGGACACAGCAAGGGGCACGATCGAATTTTCTATATTAATACCATCCCAAGAGACCTGTGACTGATGCCAGGCAAGCCCTGTGGGATGTCCTTGCATGAGTCAATCCAGGCTTTATGTGAGTCACATGAGTAGGCTTTCCTCTGAAATGGCTTGAGACTATTTCCTGGCCTTAAACTGCACATGTTTCAATAAATAGAGCCAATCAGATCTTCATCTTGCTGACCCCAACTCTTACTGTGCTGGAGGTGAAAGGCCTGTGTACAGCTTCTGTGAAAGCATGGTGTGCAAGGTTTTGTGCACTCATTGTGCTGGACATCTTCTGCATCAACCCTGCTCTGAGCCCCTGGACACGGGGCTGTGTGCCTTACCACAGCAAGGTGGCATGACTTCTGGCTTCCTACTGGTTCAGCCAATGTAAGGCCCAGATACTTACTCCCCCATGTCCCTCCCAGGGGGTCACCATGAGATGACTGCTTGCCTCTGCTAAATGTCCTGCCAGGCTGGTTCTGATACTGTCCCCTGCCCTTGTTCCTTTGAGCATAGGGGTGGGTAGGAGTTCTTCACTATCTTTTGTGGCTTTCCTTCACTCTTCCCACACTTTCGTAAAAAGTCCCTTTTAAACACCCCTCACATCACCCAGTTCTGATGTGCTATCTGTTTAATGCAGGAACCCTGACTGATCAGGTACAACACATGTCATAGGCTGTCCAAGACTGTCTATGCTGTGAAACTCTGGGTGGGCCAGACCATCTCCTGGTGGGATCCTCAGGGAAGCTGACTCAGGTCTGAGGACAGGGTCTGAAGAGGCTGGAGCAGGGATAGTGGAGCCACTATTTGGAGGCAGAAGAGGATGGCAATGTGGGCGTGGGTGTGGTCAGCTTCAAATACTTTGCCCCAACATTAGCAAGAGGGGGAAGCTCAGGAAATGTAGTCCAGATTCTGTGAGAGGGCCAGGGACACCTGCAGTGCAAATGGGGGAAGAGTCATCCCCCACATACCAGCTGTCACCACGGAGCCAAATGGGGAAGTCATGGAACAGAGGGGGCGCTCACCACAAAGGACCACAATGGTCGTCTAGTAGATGTGAACATCTGCAAAGCACTCAGGGATAGGTTGCAGCTCTTCCCAAGAAGGTATGGGTCAGCTTCAGGGCCTGATGCCTCAGGCAAGTTATGCCTTGCCTTTGGGACCAGATCTGAGGCACTGAGCTGAGAGCTACAGGCCCAAGAAACCTGGAAGAGACAGTCACCGGGTCTCAGAAAGAGGGTCCTTCTCCCTTGGTGGGTTTTGGGAAGAAGGTTAACGCTTTGGTCCCACATGAGCAAGTCTCCAGAACTGTGCCTTTTGTCCCATCCCTCTGTACAGATATAGCAACACTGGCGAGGGAAGCATGGGTAGACACACAACCACCCTCTACAAACAGGTCTGCCTCATCTCCAGGTGGGTTACATGGTCCATTGAACAGCATCACCATGGATTATTTAAGCACTATTGGAGTCAGGACTCTGTAAAGAGGATATAAAATACACTCAGGTTTCCTGTAGTTCATTAAGTTGGCAACTCCCTAAACTAAAAAAACAGGGCAAGAATGTGCCAAGGAACTGAAGAAGTAGAAGATAGGAACTTCTACGGTGAACACTGGATTCAGAACCCAAGAATTAGCACGCTACTCACTCAGCCCATGGGGATCTTTGGGAGGGACTACTTGATTTCAGCCTAGAGGCAGATGTTGCCCCTGCTTATTTTTTTATGGATTTATCATGCTCAATTTATTTGTTTCCGCAGAGGTTTATATTTTTAATCCATGCTGATTCTTGATCTCTCTAAATTTACTACCGTGGAAACAACAGCACTTCCTTTTGCTTATTCTCAATTGTGCTTCTTTCAAGATTTGGGGGTGTTCTTAAATTGGGTACTCTGGAAAATCTCCCTTCTGTCTATTCCCATTCTTCAGTTTTTTAGACTTTGGTTATATTGTTTTGGAGTTTCATCCATTCAGTCAACATGTTTATTGAACACTTACTATGTGCCCTAATTAGACTTCTCCACCTCCTCTCCACTCATTCTTTGAATTGATTTGGTTGTTCTTCACTTTTCTTCCTTGAGTGACCTGCAAAAATGGAGTGGGCAAATCACCATTCTCTTTGCACAAATGAGGGAAACACAGCACAGAGATATTTCATTCTTAAGGACCTGCTGCACTGCGACAGTCTCATCCAAAGGAGATCGAAGTTCACAGACTTAGGTTCAAATTCTGACCCTACTGCCTGCCCACTGAGTGATCTTGGGCATATTGATGAACTGCTCTGAGCCCTTGTCTCCTAATCTATAGAATAGGGATGTCACTTCTCTCAAAAGATTGTTGAAGAACTAAATGAGAAAACATTTGCACATGACATAGGAGCAGTTCTCCATATGAACACAGATCGCTTGTTGGCAGAAACATGACTCTCCCACTACAAGAAGGCCCAAGACTGCAGAGGCAGGCCAGAGTCAGGGAGGTAAGCTAGATGTTTTGGTTTCCTCACCTCATGCAGATCATGAGGAAGAAACAAAATTAACCTACTGCCAAGCACAGCCTCCTCCTCAAAGAGGGAATGTCAGCATCAGAAGGTCAAAGTCTTCCTTCCAAGAGACATCATGAAGATGACAGAGAACAGGGCTATCTGCAAAGACATGAGAGGGTCAGCCCTTGCCTTCCAATCTCAGGTAAACTCCATGTTTGGTCAGTTGCCACGTTATGAAATTGTGTGAAGATATGTCTCCCCCTGACCTAAGAGAGTTTCCCTCTGGCCCTAGATATGAATGTGGAGGCCGAGAGGTATACATGGCACTCAGCTGGGAGTAGGACTCTTGCTAATCAAGAGACTCAAAACCCTTAAAGAGACCGCTGGTCGGGCCTGCACAGAGAAGACAGCCTGTTTAAACACACTGTCTACGTCTGTGTGGGTGCTAGGCAAGACTCCCAAGGTAAGCAGAGCACCCCATGGTGCTGGGAGATGGCACTGGATCCCTCTTGTGCCCTATCTATGGAACCTACAGTGACCAACGTGAGGACACACTTGTTCTCCACAGGTTTGCTAGCAGATGCCTTGTGCTGTGTGACGCCTTCAGGGCCATCTTTTGAACAGAAATTGAACATTTGAAGCTTTCAGGAATCCCCATGTGGCAGGCAGTGAAGGCTTGCCCAAGGCTCTGGGCCCTGCCCTTGAGCTGCAGTGAGAGCCAGGACACCTCCCTGGAAAGGCCTCTCCCTCCTTGTTCCTCACTTGTCCAAGAAGAGACAAAATCGGCACTTTTCTCAAAGTCTAGTGCTTGGACCACCTGTTCCAAATTACCAAGGGTACAGGGTAACAGTGTGAATTCCCGGACACCCAAGATGACCAGGTAATTCTACAAAATATGAGAACCCCGAGACCAGACAATCAGTAAATTCCTTCCAGAGTTAACAATGTAGAATCACGTGATCACATAGAAACAGTCACCACCTCTACCACCTTACCTTGCCACCCTGGAAAGTATAGGGCTGAGCATGAGAGTTCAATTACAATACCACCCAAACTGCCTTCCCTCTCTAGCCTAAGACTCTGGCCTTTATTCAAATCAAATCTTACAAGTAAACTGTTATCAGTCATTCATACCCCAGTGAGCCAGAGTTTCCAATTACTTGCTGAGGACAGATGTGAGCACAGAGAATAGCCAGGACAATGGACATGGGGAAGAGGGCTGCATGGTGGAAAGGGACCTGGGGACTTCGGAGCTAAGCATTGCCCCTCACAACTTCAACTATGGCTGGCACCAAGTAGGACTCAATCTTCCTGATGCGGCTTATCCTGACCAAAGCCTCCTTCCAGCAGAACTTGAACTGGAAACTGCTATTTGCCTAAGACTTTCCTGCTCAAAAACAGTATTTGTGGAGGGACAGAGCGAAGGCTTTCAGAAGCTCTGGGTAGGTCCAGAAGCTTCTCTCTCACAGCTGTTTCTGTGTAACTGGCCACTCCTCACTCACAACCCCATTCATCTCTTATATGTCGACACTTCTGGGGGACATGCCAGCCCCCTCAGACTCTGCAGCAGGAACCAGGAAGCAGTGGATAGGACTTTTTTGCAGTGCTGTGAATACCCTCAACTCAGGGCGGGTACTAAGACTGTCTCATCCTGAATTTAGTGCGGTTTTTGCTGCTCTATGAAGTTTTTTGGGCCTCCTTTGCACTCCTGTGCCTCTTTAGAAATGTTGTGAAAATCCAATTCCTCTTTCCTTATTTCATGCTAAGTTCTGAGCTCTCTAGCACCCAATGAACCCTGCTTCTTGAGACACCTCCCCTGTCCCATCTGTCCCTCCTCATTGTCCTGTGCTTTGGGGTCACCCAGTCCTTTCTCAGATCTTCTGGGGGTGATCTGTGCTCTGGCCTGCCCAGTGCTCATCACAGCAGCTCTGCCTTTGGATGCAGGATGCCAGGAGCAGCAATGACAAACCCCATCCCTGCTCTCCAGAACCCCAGAGCCTAAACATGCTGACACAGGGGCTCACTCTGTGAGGACACTGTGTGCCAGGGGCTTTTTGTGCAGGATCTCCACCATGACACGTTGACCTGGCATTCCTCTCCTTCTTGCAGTTGAGGAGAGGGAGACTTCTCCAGGTGACACATCTTGTTCAACGCCCCACCTGAGCATGCAGAGAGTGTTAACCTAAGTCAGTGCCTCAAACCCAAAGCCTGTGTCCTTTCCACCCATTGAACCAGGACACCAGTACCAGGAGGAGCTGTTTGGGCTGAGTTCACAGACATGATTGGGGATATGCGAGTCAAGCAGTGACATAATGAAAGTCGTTCCTAGAAGAGTATCTGGAATCCATGTAGGGGACGGACTGGAAGGAAGACAAGTAAAGACCAGGCCGCATCTAGGAGGCAGTGAGAAGAACCCACATGATGAGGTGATCGGTGGATAGGAATCCTTTTCCAGGGCAAAGTTAAAAATAACCTTTATGGGGGATGAGCTTAACTTTTCCAAGTGAGCCCACTGACCACCTACTCTCATGGTGCTCAGTGTGAGCAGGCAGAGAGTAGCCCAATGAATGTTTTTTTTAAAATATAACTTATTATTGTCAGGCATAATGCCTCATGCCTGTAATCCCAGCACTTTGGGAGGCCTAGGCAGGAGGATTGCTTAAGCCCAGGAATTCAAGACCAGCCTGGGCAACATAGCAAGACCTTGTCTCTACAAAAAATAAAAATAAAAAAATAGCTAGGTGTGGTGGTGAGTGCTTGTAGTCCCAGCTGCTTGGAAGGTTGAGGCAGAAGGATTGCCTAAGCCCAGGAGTTTGAGGTTGTGGTGAGCTGTGATTGTGCCACTACATTCTGGCCTGGGCAACAAAGTGAGACTCAAAAACAAAACAAAACAAAACAAAGCTTATTATTGACCAGTCTCACAAGAAGCCCTGCAGTTTGTGGAGCACAGCAAGCAGCCCAGAATGTTACACTTGAAGCAGGTTAGAGTTGCATCATCCTCGACAGCAGGTCTTCATCAGTTCCTCATCTCCGTGTCCACCCAACTCCAGATTTTACTAGCAGGGTCTAACCCCAGGATTTTCCATGGTGCACAGGAGAGAAACTTGTCCCGATCTGAACTAATGAAGACAGTGTGTCCACAGTGGTCATCAGAAGTAAGAACTGCTCTCTGCGCTCAGCCTGAAGCAATTACAAAGGGCAGGCCACCAGGGGCCCGGCATCTGTGACTGGTTAGGAAAGAACATCTCTGATGAGGTCTCAAGGTTTGGCTCTTTTTCTCTCCACTGATTTTTCCCTAAAAGACCAGATGGACTTCATTTGGGGTCAGCCTGTTTGCTTACTCCTCAGTTCACCAACCCTCTGCTTCTCCCGTCTACCTCTCCTGTCTCTATAGTAATAAAAGCCTACCCGACCTGAGCATTCTGACTTGCAAAGCTACCTCACATGCACGATCTCCTTTGATCTCATTTTCATCTTACAGATATAAACCTGAAGCTCAGAAGTTATCACTTGCCCAAGGTCATAAAACTGAACCTGTAACTTTCACCAGCGAGGCTCTTTCTCCAGTCTTCTCCATACCAATGACTAGATCCACCAACTACCCAATGCTTCATGCCAGAAGACTAGGAGACAGACACCTTTAATACATCTTTTTATATGATTTTTTTTAATTTTAAAGATGAGTACAATTCAGGGTTAGATATACAAATGGTCATTGTACTTTGGTCCCCACTTCACCTGGTTTGAGATCAGGTACGCTTATTGACGAAGTGTGCCCCCCAACCCCAGCAGCTTCCCACTATTGCCAATTTTTTTTTTCACTTTTAATTTTTTTATTTTAAAGATGTGGGGTACAATTCAGGGTTAGGTATACAAATGTTCATTATGCAGGTACCCTTGTTGATGAGGGGTGTCCCCCTCCCCCGGAAGATTTCCACTACTGCCAATCCCACATTCCCCCCACCCTCTAGCAGATTTCCGCTGCTGCCAATCTTTTTCTCATAGTATTAAGATAATTGTTCAAGGTCTGCTTATGAGTGAGAACATGTGATACTCAGTTCTTTGGTTTCTGTGATAGATCACTCAGTATTATAGACTCTAAGTCCATCCAGGTTGCTGTGAAGTTCATGATTTTGTCCTTTATGGGCACAGCCTCATCTTAGTTACCAAAGTCCATCATTTCTGTCTCCTAAGTATACCTCTCCATCTCTATCACTACACTGTCATCAAAGTCACCATGATGTTCCCCCAGGAAAGACAAGGAAGTTTCTTCTCTGGTCTTCTAACACCACTCTTGTCCGGGTTATGTCATTCTCATACCATGTGGGTGTTGCTTCAGAAATGAAAACCTGCTCATGTTACTCCCTAATTTAAAACTCCATGTAAGCTTCCCATTACTCCTAACAACAACAACAGCAAAAGAAAAATACAAAGATGCTTAGCTCGGCTCCCAAGTACTTCGTGGTTGATCCATAGTCTACCTCTTCATCTTCATCTTTACTGCACCTCAGTCTTCCCCCAACTCTTCTGTGCTCCAGCAACATTGACCTTCCCTTAGTTCTTAAAACATGCTAAACACTTCCTGCCTCAGAACGTTTTACCTGCTGCTTCCTCTGCCTAGAGTATTCTTTATTTTGCTCCAACATCATTTTGCTTAACTAGTTCCTACTCAAGGTCTCAGCTTAGTGTTACTTCTTCAGAAAGTCCTTCCTTAATCCTTCAGAGAAAGTAAAATTATTCCATTCTGTTTCATTATATACTCTCATGTTTCTTCCTATTTCTCCTTCTTGATAAGTATCATAATCATAATTGATTTATTATTATGTAATTGTAACAGTTAGCTATGAGCACAAAAATACTGCATAACTGCTGCAAACCCCAGTGACCTTAAATCACATTCAAATATTATCTGGACTGCAGCTCTGTCCAGGCTCAGTTTGGCTCTGGGGGGCTTCACTTCAGGGTGCCGTAGTAGGGGTGGCCTACTCTGTCATTGAGATCTGTTGGCCATTGAGGCCAGCCTCTGCTTTGTGTGTCTCTACCCTCTTTAGGTCAGTTGACTGCAGTAGGGTCTTCTCACGGTGATAGCAAGGGCAGAAGAAGGCAAACAGACATGCTCAAGGCCTAGGCTTGGAACAGACACAGGGTCACATCTGCCCCATTTCACTAACCAAAACCAAAGTCAAAGGGGGGATTTACTCTATCCCTTTAGTAGGTCATACTACAAAGTCACATGGCAAAGGACAAGGATATAGAAAGGACACAAAGTATCAGGGCAAATAATGCAATCTACCACAATACTTATTTGTTGAACTTCATTTTCCCCTCTAAATCATAAAATCCATGAGTGCATAGTTATCTATACTGCATAATCAGTTAACACAAGTTTAGTGACTTGAAACAACAAAGGTTTATTTTCTCACATTTCTGTGAATCAAGAGTTCAAGCATGACTTAGCTAGGTCTTTGGCTCACGGTTTCACAAGGCTGCAATTCAGGTGTTGACTAGGCTAAGTGGTCATCTGAAGGCTTGATGGGAAAGATACATTTACAAGTTTTCTTAGGCTGTTGGCAGAATTCCTCTATTTGTTGCTGTAGGGCTGAAATTCCTGTTTTCTTGCAATTATTGGCTTGGGGCTTCTTTTACCTACTAAAAGTGGGCTGCAGGACCACAGTTCATAGACTGTTCAGCACATGGCTGTCTGCTTTGAAGACATGCAAAGAAATTCATTAAAACATGTGATGTTTTGCCTCAAGGCTTCTCCCAAGCTGCTACTTCTTTCTATTAAAATTATGTATTTTAGGAAAGGAGAGGAAGATCGACTTTACAAAATAATGCCTGTCTCTCAACTTTATTCAGCTTCCAAGGAGAACTATTTGCATGTCATTCTCTGTTTCCCCCATCCATTCATTCTCCCAATCATTAGTTGCCCTTCAGTAGAATTTCTCTTTTCCCCCCTCCCATAACCAGTTTTACCAAAATGCAATCCCCTATGTTTTCTGTAACCTCAAGACAGTATTTACATTTCTGTAACTCATTGGGAGCTTGGATCTTCATTCTGAAGACCCTCGTGTATACAAGTCAGATAAAATTTGTATGTCTTTTCTCCTATGAATCCGTCTCGCCTCATGACTGTGTTTTTTTCAGCAAATTTAGGGGGCCAACAGCCATGGCCCTCACAGCTTCTTCAAGGCCAACAGGAGATCAAGTCTGCCCAGAGTAATCACAAGGGTGATATCCCATCAACTTTCCCATATTCTTATGACCAGACACAGCTCAAAGATCCCACCTACACCCATAGGAATAGGACTATATGGGTTATAACATCAGGGTGCAGAGATCATGGGGAAGCATCTTAGAATTCTGCCTCCTGACTCCAATGAGGGAAAGAGGTGAATTACATTTGTACAGCTTGTTTTGGTATTCCTGACCTAACACAATACGTCTAGCATAGTTTGTATCCAATAAATAATGTTGAAGGGGTTTGTGAATAAAGAAACACAGATGATAATAGTAGAATCAGGACTTAAGGTCAAGATATCCATTTCTAACTCTAAAATCATCCACAATCTCAGCTACCTTCTCAGTCCCCTTTTCAGCTCAGATCCTACTTCTTGCATCAGGTCTTCACTTCCAGTGCTTCCTAACTTTTAACTCCACAATGTTGTCTTATCTTCTCCATCATTTTCTTCCTCCATCCCATCCCTTTGCATCACGATCCTTCCTCTTCTGTCTGTTTTCTCCTCGCCTCCAGGCCCACTCCCTACACTTCCTCTGAGATTAAAGGCTTCCCAGAGGATCAGCTTCTTTTAGAGAGAATGGAAAAAGGAATGACACTTTCCTTATCAACATATAGCAAAACAATGTGTTTAAATGAGTGAGTGAATGGAAAGAAAAGATCTTTCCAGAAATAATAATACACCTCTTTGTCTTGGATATGTCTGCCTTTTGAAGGATCTGAAGATAGAAATTCCAAATATGGAGCAGGCAGGCCTGAGTGGATCTCTGCTGACCTGATGAAATAGGAAAGTCATCTGTTCTGTTTAGACTTTGGGGATTGTGTGTGTGTGTGTGTGTGTGTGTGTGTGTGTGTGTGTGTGTGTGTGTGTGTGTGTCCATTGGGGCAAAGAGTTAGATAGCAATAATAGAAGTTCAATTCACATGTGTTTAAAAAAGAAGAAGAGCTCTACTCCTCTGAGTCTCTTAATTTAAGATTCTGATTCATGTTAAGTGTTTTGCACAAAATGTGGATGTCACACTCAAAAACTTTTCACTTTTCCATCTCCTCTCTCACATACCTCAAACCCTTTCCTTCCACCCCCCTAACAAAATAGCAAAAGAATATACTATGATAGTTAATTTTGTGTTAACTTGACAGGGTCATGGAGTATCCAGATATTTGGTATTCTAGGTGTTTCTGTAAGAGTGTTTTTAGATGGCATTAACATTTAAATCAGTGAACTGAGTAAATAGATTCCCCTCCATAAGGTGGGTGGGGCTTATTCAATCAGTTGAAAATCTGAAAAGAACAAAATTGCCATCCCTTCTCTGGAGTACAAATTCTTCTTGCCTGCTGGCCTTTGAACTGGAACTAGTTCAGCTCTCCTAGTTCTCAGGTCCCCAGACTCAGACTGAAACAAAACCATCAGCTCTCCTAGGTCTCCAGCTTGCCAACTGAAGGTCTTAGGACTTGCCAGTCTCCATAATCACATGAGCCAATTCACTATAATAAATCTCTCTCTCTCTCTCTGTCTCCTTCTCTCTCTCTCTCTCTCTCTCTCTCTCTCTCTCTCTCTCTCTCTCTCTCTCACACACACACACACACACACACACACACACACACCCTATTGACTCTGTTTCTCTAAGGAATGCTGACTAATACAGTGACCCTCCAGGCTTGCAGTGATTCATAGTTTGGAATGTGTGAAATGCGTAAGATGAATGGTTGGGGTCGTGAGTCACATCCTAGGTGAGGGACTGGGACCCTGCACAGTTAAGCCACTCATCACTGTCACAGCCTAGCCCTGCCCAGTCTGCTTTTGCTACTATTGGGACACACAAACATGAGGATTGCCTACTACAGGGTTGGGCTAGGCACATTGAAAGTAGACCAATTTTACTGGGGGAGCCTACTCTACCAGATTGCCTCTCCAGTTTTTGGCGAGGCGCGAAAGCCTTAATGATATGGATTTTTCAGGTCACTATGGACTTTGAGAGTGTCAGCTCAATGGGTCAGTCAGCCAAACCCCAGAGAGGATAGTCTGGAGGGGCTGGTAAGCCTAGTCCCGGAAGTGTCAGCTCTAATGGGCTGGTGAGCCAAATCCTGAGAGTGTTGCTGGTTCGGTGGGCTGGCAAGCTTAGCCCCCAGAGTGTCTCAGCTTTGTAATCTCACCTTCTCCCAGCAGCTCTCCTGGTTCAGCCAACTCCGTCGGCTGGCAAACCAGCCTCTGGGGTGCACAGCTTGTCAGCTCCAATGATCTTCTATAGCTCTTCAGGTTGCAGCTCTTCTGGGTCGAGGTTCTTGTCTCATACCCAGGAAGAATGAGAGATGCGGACAGCCAGAAAGTGAGAAAGCAGGATTTATTGAGGACAGAGAATCTCCCATGGTGGTAGGGTATCCGAAGGGAATGCCCATCTGGGGGCCCAAAACCTGGTGCTTATATAGCCCTAAGTCCAAGCCAATTGGCTAGCACTAGCTGTGAGCTGTAGCTGTTCTGATTGGTCAGTATTAAGGCAGGAACCTAATGGTGAGCTGATTGGTTGTTTTTTGATCCCAGCAGTGAGTACCTAAGCTCTAGCTTGAGAGGCTCCCAAGGAGCTTGTTTACCAATGTTGAGCCTGAGAGGCTTGCAGGGAGTTCACTACATTGTTACCAGAAGACTTGCCTGTCTGTCTGCCTAGACCTTCTCTAGCTATCTCCTATCTCATTAAGAAGGGAGAGAGTTCTGGAAGACAGGAAAGCCTCAAGGATCTAAAGAAATGATCTCTAGGAATAGACTCTTGTGCTACAGCACAAGCATGAACAAAGAACAAACTTGAGGAAACAGGGCTCCTCCAGGCCACTGTCTCCAGCTGGCCATAGTGGGTATGGCTACATGTGACTGCAGAGGGAGACACTCAGCCTTACAATTTGAATGAACTAGTCCTATATAAAAACATACCAACAGCTTGTAGAAATGATGAAACAGAAAAGACCATGTTTTCTGTTCCCTGGAATGTGACATATTTGGGTTTCTGACCAAACACATGATAATTTGGAGTCCTCAGCAGATCTGTAGTAAAACTGCATTTCCTACCTTTGACTTCATATCCTTTTACTCAATATTTGTGCAATCATTTCCAGATTGAATATTTTTCTCTTTAGTGGAAAAGATATGCCAACTAAAATTTAATGGGCTCTATGCTTTCTGAACCAGAAGGTGCAGTGAAAGAGGAACATTATACCAATAATAGTAGACCTGCATTCTGGTCCTGCTTTGCCAATAGCATAAAACACTTTGCCCTTCACAAAGCACTTCTGCTTTGACATTTTTAAAGCACTTAAACTCAATGGGTCTTCTTTTATCTCTTTTGTAAAATGAGATCTTACATTGAGTGTTAATTAAGGCTTATAAGGCTAAGCTGTTATAACAAAGATACCCCCAAAATACAATGGCTTAAATAAGTTGGAAGTTTATGTTTTTTTCCCATAAACTCTGAAAGTAAGTAGTTCAGCTCTACTCAAAAAAGGTCCAAGGAGACAAGCTGGGGTTGACATGTGACTTACACCTCTGGATCCAAGGCAGCAGAAATGGGGAAAAAAAGAGAAAGAGAGAGGGAGATTTATTATAATGAATTGGCTCATGTGATTATGGAGGCTGGTAAATTCCAAGACCTTTAGTCCAGAGCTTTCCCACTCAAGGAGATTAATGATTACCCAGACTTCCAGCAAGATGGCAACAGGGCAACCTGGTCTATAAAACCTTCTGCAAAGGAGAATGCAGAGGGTCTCTGGCTCTCTCCCCAGGGGCTGCGGACCCAACATCACAGCCTGCTCTTCACACGGAGCTCGGCCGTTGCCACTGCTGGGGCATCGCAGTGGTCTGGACAACCACTGCAGTGCAGACACAGCAGCCGCCGGCGCCGCTGCGGCCTCCATGGCAGCCATAGCACATCACGCCACTGTGCCTGAGGCGATTCACAACTTCAGTCCTTGAAGCCCCTGCAGGCAAGATCTGCTGGGATCACTGCCACCTCTCCTGCAACCGTGATGTCCTGCCTGCCATGGGTCTCCTCCCGTGTGCCCTGAGGCAGGCTTCCATCTCCAGCCACTGCCCAGTTCCTGTCCAGCCCCACCCCCTCTGGGGCGAGCAGCTGAGATAGCACCACCTGCTGGCGATTCAAGGTAACAACACTGAAACGGGAGAAACAAGCTTGAAAAACAGGCCAGAGTGGTGAATGAAGGGTGATTTGAACTGTCCTTCACAGCAGGCCAGAGGCAACTGACCTAACTGCGAACTAATTTACCAGCTTTAAAAGAAAGCTAGAAATCAGAGCTGAAAGGACATTGGACTTAAATGAAAAGTCTCAGAGTGTGCTTGATTGGTTCTGTTAGTTTAATGACTTAATTCTATTCCTACTGTATTGTTCCTTTTTTTCCCCTCTTCCTTTTCTTCTCTTTTCTCCTCTCTGTAAACCATACCTTTGTATAGAGGAATAGCACACCAATAAGGTGGTTGGTTAGCTTGTATGTTAGCATCATTGTATGTTTTATTTATTTATTTTTTTTGGTATGGGAGTTGGTTAGTCTATAGCTGTGGTCTATTGTTTTTATCTGTTTCAGTATAGGTCTCTCTCTCCATTTGTTGGTACACTCGTTTGTTTCCCCCCTTCCTCCTCTATCTCCCAACCCCCCTCTTCCCCCCACTGTCTGCTCCATTCTCTTCCCTCTGCTAACCACATTTTATTTCAGGGAGTAAATCTATAGCCCCACTGCATGGACAGATTCCAAGGCAGTGGGAAGTGGGTTTCAGATTATCCATACACCTGTCGGCAAATACCAGGACCTGCAGATAGATTTTGAATCACAGCTCCCCCCTTAAGTAAATCTCAAAACTGCAAAAAGGACCACCCCCAACCTACAGTGCAACTCCATAACTGAACAAAGTAAGAGGACATGCGTAAAGAATAGGAGATTGAACAAACAGAAGTAAAACCAGTCCCTCTACCCCTGAATAAGAGAATTAGAGAAGACGGTGATGTAGAGGGAAGGAAAAAGTAGGGAGGGGGGAAAAACCGCACAAATGAAGAAAAACCAAAAGAAGAATATAGGTCTCACACAGATCCCTGGGAGATCAGACACTGAGAAAAAAGATTCTGGAACACAAACAATGAAGAGCCCCCAGAATGACTGGTCACATGCAACAAACCCAGACATCAGGACATTAATAGAGAGAATTTAAAAAACTGAGGAGAGACAAAAGGAAAATAGGAAGGAGCTGATGTCAGAAATAACAGCAGTAAAGAATACTGTGATGGAAATAAATAACAAACTAATAAGCATGGAAAGCAGAATTAGCCAAGCAGAAGAAAGAATCTCAGAGCTCGAAGACCAAAACACAGAACTAACCCAAACTGTCAAAAGCATAGAAAAGAAGCTCAGAAAGACAGAACAAAACCTGCAAGAGATGAATGATCACTTCAAGAGACCTAGCCTAAGAGTAATTGGCCTTCCTGAGGCAGAGAGAGAAACAGATGCCACACTGGAACAAACATTTCATGAAATCATTCAAGAAAACTTCCCTCATCTCATCAAGGATGAAAAAATTCAAACACAAGAGATTCAGAGAACCCCTGCAAGACAACAAATGAGAAGACCAACTCCCAGACATATAATAATTCGTCTAAACAAAGTAGGTATAAAAGAAAAAAATCCTAAAGGCTGCAAGAGAAAAAGGTCAGACTACGTACCAGGGAAGACCAATTAGAATAGCAGCAGATTTATCTACAGAAACCCTCCAGGCTAGGAGAGCTTGGAGCCCTATCTTCAAAGTTCTAAAAGATAAACAATTTCAACTGAGAAAAACCTACCCGGCCAAGCTAAGCTTCATCAATGAGGGAGAATTGAAATCTCTCCCAGATATCCAATCCCTAAGAACCTATGCTGCCACAAGACCACCTCTACAAGAAACACTTAAGAAAGTATTGAACACAGAAGTAAAGGAAAAAAGAACAACAATGTTCTTCACAAGAGTACAGGCAAAAGATTAAAAACACACATGATCCAACTCTAAAACCAAAAGAAAGACAACACACAAACAGGAAGATAAACAACTCTGTAAGAACATTATGATAGGGATCAACTCTCACATTTTAACAATTAGTTTGTATGTGAATGGACTAAATGCACCACTGAAAAGACGTAGAATGGCAAAATGGATAAAATATCACCAGGCAACAATCTATTGCCTTCAAGAGACTCACCTCACTAGAAAGGACACTCACAGACTAAAAGTAAAAGGATGGGAAACAAATTTTCAGGTGAATGGAACACAAAAGAAAGGAAAAGTCGTGATCTTAATTTCAGACAAAATACCCTTTAAGCTATCAAAAATTTAAAAAGATACAGAAAGCCACTACATAATAAAAAAGGTTCAATCCATTAACAAGAAATATCCATCCTAAACATAGATGCACCAAACATAGGAGCACAAACTTTCATAAAGCAGCTCCTAGGTAAACTAAAAACAGATATCGACTCCAATACCATCATAGCTGGGGACTTCAATACCCCACTCACAACCCTAGGCAGATCATCAGGACAAAAATTCAGCAAGGAGATCCGGCACCTCAATGTGACTCTTGATCAAATGGACTTAATTGATACCTACAGAACCCTCCATCCAAAGACCACAGAATACACATTCTACTCATCACCACATGGAACGTACTCAAAGACTGACCACATACATGGCCATAAATCAAGCATAAGCAAATTTAAAAGGACTGAAATTTTACCATGCACCTTCTTGGACCACAGTGGAATAAAAATAAACATTAACACCAACAAGGTCCCCCCAAAACCCACAAAGACATGGACACTAAACCGCATGATGCTAAACAATTCCTGGGTCAATGATGAAATCAAAAGAGAGATTAAAACATACATGGAAACAAATGAAAATGAAGAAACATCTTACCAAAATCTCTGGGACTCCATGAAAGCTGTAGTAAGAGGGGAATTTATATTCCTACAAACGTACATGAAGAAAATGGAAGGATCACAAATTAACAGCCTAAGAAGCCACCTAAAAAAGCTGGAAAAGCAAGACCACAAAAACAGCAGAAGAATACAGATCACCAAAATAAAAGCCCAAATCCAGGACATAGAAGACAAAAAAAAATACAAAAAAATCAATGAAACAAAAAGCTGTTTCTTCGAAAGGATAAACAAGATCGATGGTCCCCTAGCTAGACTGACCAAGAAAAAGAGAGAAAAAGCCCAAATAAACACAATCAGAAACACAAAAGATGAAGTCACATCTGATCCTGAGGAAATACAAAAGATCATTAGAGACTACTATGTACACTTATATGGAAAGAAACTTGAAAACCTTTCAGAAATGGAGGACTTTCTGTCATCACACAACCTGCCTAGGTTGAAACAAGAAGAAATTGAGACCCTAAATAGACCAATAACAATCAAGGAAATTAACTACGTAATAAGAAAACTACCTACAAAAAAAAACCCTGGACCAGACGGCTTTCCAGCAGAATTCTATAAAACATTTAAGGAGGAGCTTATACCAATCCTACTGAAGGTATTCCGGGTGATTGAGAAGGACAGAACTCTCCCCAAATCATTTTACGAAGCCAACATCACATTGATACCCAAGCCAGGTAAAGACACAACAAAGAAAGAGAACTACAGGCCAATATCTTTGATGAACATAGATGCTAAAATTCTTAACAAGATCCTAGTGAACCGGATTCAACAACACATCTCAAAAATCATCCATCATGACCAAGTAAGCTTCATCCCTGGGATGCAAGGCTGGTTCAATATTCATAAAACCATAAATGTAATTAAATACATCAACAGATGCCAAAACAAAAACCACATGATTATATCATTAGATGCAGAAAAAGCTTTTGATAAAATCCAGCACCCCTTCTTGATAAAAACCCTCGAACAGCTAGGCATACGGGGAACATACCTCAAAATAGTAAAGGCCATCTATGAGAAACCCACAGCCAGCATACTCCTAAATGAACAAAAACTGGAACCATTTCCTCTGAAAACTGGAACAAGACAAGGATGCCCACTCTCACCCCTCCTGTTCAATATAGTATTGGAAGTCCTGGTTAGAGCAATCAGAGAAGAGAAGGCAATCAGAGGTATTCAAATAGGAAAAGAGGAAGTCAAGCTATCTCTCTTTGCAGATGACATGATCGTGTACCTTGAAAACCCAAGAGAATCTGTCAAAAACCTCCTTACACTGATAAAGGCCTTTGGCAAAGTCTCAGGATATAAAATAAATGTGCAAAAGACAATTGCATTTCTTTACACCAATAATAAACAAACAGAAACTCAAATAAAAAGCACAATTCCATTCACAATAGCCACCAAAAAAATGAAATACCTTGGCATCTTCCTAACCAGAAATGTGAAAGACCTTTACAATGAAAACTACAAAACACTGCTCAAAGAAATCAAAGATGACACAAACAAGTGGAAAAATATCCCATGCTCATGGATTGGAAGAATCAACATTGTGAAGATGTCCATCTTACATAAGGCAATCTACAGATTTAATGCAATACCCATCAAATTACCAGCAACATTCTTCTCATACCTAGAATAAACAACACAGGAATTCATAGGAAACACAAACAACCAAGAATAGCCAGAACAATCCTCAGCAAAAAAAACAAAGCAGGTGGTATCACAATACCAGACTTCAAACTTTACTATAAAGCTACAATCATCAAAACAGCTTGATATTGGAATAGGAACAGGCATATAGATCAATGGAATAGAATTGAGATTCCAGAAGCAAAACCTCAATTTCTCAACCAACTCATCTTCAACAAAGCCTCCACCACCTACCACTGGGGAGAGGAGAACCTATTCAGTAAATGGTGCTGGGAAAACTGACTGACCACATGCAGAAGATTGAAACAGGACCCCTATCTATCCCCATACACAAAAATTAACTCCAAATGGATCAGAGACCTAAATGTAAAACCTCAAACCATAACAACTTTAGAAAATGAAGGACATACCCTCATGGAAATTGGAACTGGCATCCAGTTCCTGAACAAAACACGAAACCCACAGGCCATAAGAGATAAGATAGACAAGTGGGACCTCATTAAACTGACAAGCTTCTGCAAAGCCAAAGAAACCATCAAGAGAGCAGGGAGACAGCCTACAGACTGGGAAAAATATTTGCCAACTCCAGGTCTGACAAAGGCTTAACATCTTGGATCTACAAGGAACTCAAATGTGCTGATTTTTTTAAAAACAAACAACCCCATTATAAAAGAGGCAAAAGATATGAACAGACACTTCTCAAAGGAAGACATCCGAGCAGCCAACAGACACATGAAAAAAATGTTCAACCTCACTAATCATCAGGGAGATGCAAATCAAAACCACACTGAGATACCACCTAACTCCAGTCAGAATGGCAATTATCATTAACTCAAAAAATAACAGTTGCTGGAGAGGATGTGGTGAAAAGGGAACACTTGTACACTGTGGGAGTGCAAACTTGTGCAACCTCTGTGGAAAACAGTATGGTGATTCCTAAAAGCTCTCAATATTGACCTCCCATATGGCCCCACAATCCCCCTACTGTGAATATACCCTGAAGAACTCAGATCACTCTATAGAAGAGATACCTGCACACGTATTTTTATTGCAGCATTGTTCACAATAGCAAGAACCTGGAAGCAACCATGCTGTCCATCAAAAGAGGACTGGATTTAAAAAATGTGGTACATATACACGATGGAATACTATGCAGCCACAAAAAAGAACAGTCATGAATTTTGCAGCAACCTGGATGGAACTAGAGTCTATAATACTGAGTGACCTCTCACAGAAACAAAGTCTGAGTATCACATGTTCTTACTCATATAATGAACCTTGAACATCCAATGTAATACTATAAGAAAATGACTGACAGTGGTGGGAAACCATTGGGGGGAGGGGAAGGGAGATGGGATTAATGGTAGTAAATATCTGTCTGGGGATGGGGAGATACCTCTTATCAACAAGGGTACCTGAACGAAGCATATTTGTATACCTAACCCTTAACTGTACCCCACAATATCATAATAAAAAATATTGATTAAAAAAAATGATTACCCAAAATTGCACACTTCATTCTACTCACACCCCACTGGCTGGTGGCATGCCATTTTGCCACCTAGCTGCAAAAAAAGGTTGGGAAACTCTGTTTGTAATTGGGTGGTGATGTATCCTGCTAGAGCTGGGAGTGAGGAAAAGAGAAGAGAGTTCTAACTGTAAACTGGAAAAGAGAAGAATAAACGTGGAAGAGATTCTACCACTGACAGAGTGTTCTTCAAAGATCTTTTGGCTCCTAAGACAAAGAGAGGCTAGGTTTTTCAGCCATTGCACAATCTTTTCCAAGGATTGGTTTCCTCCTGTAGTCATTTCGTCACTCCAAATAGTCTATTTTGTTGTTTGACACATTTCACAATCCACAACTCACTGAGGTCTTGAATCTCCCTGACGTCATTCATGTGGCTTGACCTAGGGATGGGCCTGCTCTTCCATTTTTTGTATGACCACTCTCAAAATGTGAGCTTATTAGCAAGTTCATGGGCAGTTATGTTGTTTCTTGAGTGCCTTCTCTTTTCCTCTTTATCGCTATTATTCCTGGTCAGCAACCACAGCCAGCTCAGAGCTAGCATTACCCTTGACTGCTATTCTGTCAGGTGCTGCCCAGACCCTTGAGCCATCTTCTCTTCCTGAAAATCATTGGCATGAGGCAGATGGATTCATAAGAGGAAAGGCATACACATTTATTTAATGTGCAAACACAAGAGCTTTCAAAATGAAGACCTAACCTTCAGTGAGATACAGAAGCTTATAAACCAGCTTGAGGTCACAGAAAAAATGGGAACTTGCCTGGTAAAACATGTTATGAGAGAGAAAAGGTATTCTGCCAAGTGGATTAGATACTAAAGAGAATGAATCAAAGACTTGTAAATAGTTCTCTTTGGAATTTAAGTGAGTCTTGAAGACAGTCATTGTCTTTAAACAGGGTCTGTTCAGATGTGATGACAGTATTGGTCTTCTTTCTGGTAAGGAATAAAAAGATAAGTGGAGGGGGCAATTGTTCTCCTTGGAGGGTCTGGATCTTAGGCAGATAAAGGAACTTCAACTTCTGGTGATGGGGTTGGGGGAGGAGGTCAGAGAGAGCTCGAGGCCTCTTAGTTCAGTGTGTCAAAACACCATATTTTGGGATATTGGTTTCTGAATTCCAACGTTGTTCTGAGAAGAATAGGAGACTTGCCTGGAAGGAAGAAGAGAAGGAACAAAGTATGCAGGGCTAAGAGAAAGGAGGATGGGAAAGAGCAGAGTTTGCCTGGAGTAGACGCCCCAGGTAAAACTCCCAGAGCCCTGAATGATGGCAGCCAAGGAAGTGGGAGCAGCCAACTGGTTACACAACTGTAGAAAGCCCGAAAACTCTGGGCTGACAGGTCCTCATGAGGGTCCTGTGGGGTGCAGAAAAAAAAATGAGTCCATCTGCCAGAGCTAATGAAACAGCAGCAACCTCTGGTGAGTAGATAGAGGAGAGAGAACAAGGAGCTCTAACATCAGTCTCCAGGGTGTGGGGGAAGAACACAGCCAGCCTTGGGGGTGCAGAGCCAGCCAGAACACAAGTCAATGTGCAGCGGGAATCTCCGACAGAGAGACGGGACACTGAGGTTTCTATGCCAGGAAGCAACGTTTATTCGTGCTGGCACCTGCTCAGTGGATTCACATCCAAAGACAGAGCCTCGTTGCAACGGGGCATTGCCTCATATACCTTTTTAGCTTTTCTTTTACATTGTAAACACTTTTGTCTCTCTTACAAGTCAACATTTTCAGTATTATACATTTGATTGGGTACTTCATAGCTTGGGGCTACAGTTAGCCCTACTTGTCACACATTGATTTTTTTTTTTTTTACAATTTTCTCATTTATATGTCCTATTTGTTGATTGGTCTACAGAGTTACGTTTCTGATTGACTTTTGACAAAAGTTTAAACATGTAGACTGCCAAAGAAAAAGTCTGTGAAAGAGAGGTAGCACAAAGAAGCAGGAAATAACTTATTTCCCCTTTTCCTTACTTCTGCTTTTTAGAAGGGCCTCTGCCTCACGTGTGCACAGCACGGTTCGAGGTTTTTTTGGTGGAGACAGGACTAGAAAGACCTGGCCAGCCTCATGAAGCTTCACAGAGGGAGATGCTAGGGGGATCTTTGCCTGGCAACCTTTACCCCCAACCACTCATATTTTCTAGGAGAGGGGAGTAAAGGCAAGACTAGAACTAAAACAGAAAAGAGAGCCCTAAGAGGGTCTTCCATGTGAACCCAAGGCTCGAAATAAATGATAGCAATGGTTAGCCCGAGCCTGAAGTTAACCCTGGTTAGAGCTTTGTTCAGGCCAAGAACAAATGTTTCAAACAGTTTACATCAGAACATAGAACTGGAAATACTTCTCCCTCTTTCAGATTTCAAACCACCCACAGAATCAGTTCCAGGTTTAGCAGGGGAAGGAGAGAGTCAGGATAGTAAGAATTTGGCTCTAATGCCATTTTTATCCCTGCAGAAAGAATACACTCTTTTCTTGCAATTCCCTTCAACTAAGGTGGTCCTAAGATCCAGTAAGAATCAAGGCCATTGTATGCCTCCCCTGCTACTCAAGAAAAAGAGAGGCAGGAATCTGCCTGTTCCCCAACTGAGGTGTGAGGGAATTGAGAAGTCCTGCAAACTTGTACTGAAAGACTTGGTCATGGGAGCAAAACCTTGGGGACAAGGACATTTATAAGCATTTTCTCAGAGGAGCTGCCTTTCCAGGACCTGTCCCTTGGCTTTCAGAGTTAGACAAGTCTCATTTTCTAATATGATAGACCCCTACAAAGTTCTTCTGTATCCTAGGGCTCCTCACAATTTTTGATAAATCCCTGACAGACTCTGTCTTGGTGGATCAGAGATACTACCAGGTTTTCCAGAAGTCAAGATGGGCCCAAAGGAATATAAGCAAATTCCACAGTAAGCTATATGTTACAGGTGAAACCAGATTAAAACCTGTTTTAATTGGCCACCTTGAAAAAGGAGTGCTTTCTTTTCTTTCTTTCTTTTTTTTTTTTAAAGCAGGATTTATTGAAAGGACAGAAAAGCTCCCACAGTGGAGGGGACCCAAAGGGCTTGCCCAGAAGTGCTTTCTAAAAGCATGATTTGGCTGCATTACGTTTGTGGGATGGGTAGAAAAAGGTAAGAAGCTGTCCTACACATGAGTGCCTTGGTATGACAGTAGGGAGGAATTGTGGGTAGATAGAACATGAACTTCAAGTCTTTCCTGGAACTTGTAAACAGTATGAATTTAGTCCATAAATCTTGGGCACAAGAAACAACCCATTTCTTTATTTCTCTCCATGAACTTAAACCTGGGCCTCCTATGTCAGCTTCCATTCCTTTTGGTCATAAAAAATGTCCTGGGGCTTATACCACCCAGGAAATGTGGGGAAGGGGCCTCCTGTCTTCAGTATCCCTTTGCCATCACATTGGTGCTCAATGTGGAGGCTCAGCAGCTCCAGGCATCCTCCCTCCAAGTCGAGAAGGAAGGTGGAACTTCCTAGTCCGGGCCCAGACATCACCACACTCACTCTACCCTAGGCCCTGCAGACTCCAGCTCACTTGCACAGGGACAGAGCACACATAGGTCTCCTCTCCCAAGCACCCTTCAGTCTTCCCCTTCAGGCATCCTACCCTTCCTCAGGAGAGATTGCTCTTCTCCTTCCACCTGAAAGTCCTTCCACTCTGGGATAAACCAACTCCTCCTTGGATAAGTCTGTACTTGGCTCTCCCCTGGGGCGAGGAAAGTCCAGCTTCAAACACAGAGTCCTAGCTGTCCTTGAGAGGAGGTGGGAAATACTGCTCATTCTTTCAGAAGGCTTAAAGCCTGGAAAACAAGAGAGAATGAATTCCTTAGGCAGGTTGTACTGTATGGGAGAGCCACTCCCACCTCCAACCCCAGCCCCATCAGTGATTTCCCAGACTCCCTGTGCAATAGTAGAGAAGAGGAACCTGGGCTCAGTGAGGCTAAATGTGGCCATGGCTCCTCTCCCAAGTCCTCTGACTGACTGTGGGTCTGTGTTTCCCAGAGGAGACATCTTTTACTAATTCATAGGAAGGTACTGCACAGCCTGAGGACAGCCCTGTACCCATGACTCTGCATGCCTGTAAGGTAATGGGACAATTTGGGAGTACTGCACAGTGTCCTGTGAAATTCACACTTAACCCAGGAGTACCATGAAGTACACCATGCCAGAAACCATTGCTCAGCCATCCAACAGATTGAAAGGTCGCCTAGCATGCTTGAAAGGTGTGACCTGGCTCAGCTCACCCCATGGTAGATCAAGTCAGGACAAAGCAAGAAACTTTTCCCTCAGGACAGGCTCTTCCTGGAAACCTTTTCTCTAGCTGCGGCAGCATGCTCAATTTACTCGGAAAAACTTGGAGTTGAGAAACATGGATCATTACCTCTTTAAATGACCTTAGAAAAATGATTTATCTTCTCTGGTCATCAGTTTCCCCACCACTAGAAAAGCAAGCCTTGCTTAGGGTAATTAAAGGATTGCATGAAGTAAAAAAAAAGAAAAAACTGATAGGAAAAGTACAAAGAACTCCACAGATATAAAATAGAGGGGAGTACTGTCAAGTTTAGGGAGACCGTCCTCCTCCTCCAAGTCAGATTGTTGCTCCTGTAGCAGATTCTATACAAGCGTAGGATATTAGGGTCCATGAGGAAGCTAGGAAATTATGGAAAGTTTTCTTGATACTAAACCAAATGTTTCCTGTTTCAGCTTGACAGGAGAGAATAGATGACCTTCCCCAGTCTTTCCAAACTCCCAACCACAGTTTCCAGGGACTGGATAAGAATGTGTCTTCTTGGGTTGGGTCCTATAATAATCTTTGTCCCACCCCTCTGAGCCACCCAGAGACAGTATCCTTCTGGGGACTGCGTCCCTCTCTGGTTACTTTTAACCATGTTCCCAGTTCTGGGGAAGGATAATGGAACAGGGGTCTGGAGACAGGAGGAGAGGACAGTGAATCATCGATCCAGAGCAGATTTGAACTCTAAAAATAGTTTCATGATGTAAACCCCAGAACAAAGACTTTTTTGGCTCCAGGAGTAAAAATTCTCAGTTTGGAATTCAACTGAAGGCTTTGTTACAAATACTTTACATGACAGAACCTATTAATATCTCCAGCTAATTGCTCCCAGTTTTGTAATCTCTGTGGCAAAAATTCCAGCCATGTCAATTAAGGGGAGTAGATTTTCCTGATCGGGAACCTCCCAAGTTCTTATAAGCTAAGTCATGTTGGCATTTCACCCAGCTCTGAAGTCCATTGCTGTGACTTGGTCTTGGTTCCTGTTCTCTGGCACCCTACAGGGTAATTCTCCAGGCGGTCATCTTGCAAGGAGATGCTGAGAAAAAATTAAGGAGGGGACACTGAGAAATGTACTGTATCAAGGCTTAAAATGAGGCAGAGTCTCAGACAGCAAGCATGTTTTGGTGAGTTTGCATTTGGTTGGGTGAAGAAGCTGCTGAAAGCTCCAACCTCGTGCTTTCGTAGATTGGATCAGTCAGAAGCTCTCCTCTGGCATTTATTAGAGGGACTCCAGGCCCCTAGGGTGGGATGGGGTGGGGCAGTCAGGCTCCCCATTCACCTACAGGAAGACCCAAGATCCTCATGGGTAGAAATGGTAGAAACTGAGAATCAGCAAATAGTGGCTACAGAACCTGGCCCATGACTCTACAGTCAAAAAGAAGACTGTAGAGAGAACACTGCTTCAAATTCATATCCGTGAGGTCCTCCCTAAATGTAAACACATTGTGAAAATAAATATGGGGCATTTTTCCATGCATCCCAGAGGGGCTGAGTGACAGGCAATCATTTAACACCTGTTCCCCAGCAGTCATCTGGACCAGCTAAGACCAGTGGAGGCAAATAGCATTAGTATGTAGTAGTCCAAGACTAGAAGGGAAAATAGGCTGTTCCCACCCATACACAGATTCAATGAGGAGCTACACACAAAAAGAGCAGAATGAAATCTCAACCTAGCCAAGAAGAGTCCTTCAAATTGAGTTAGAAATTCTTTCATATCTTATTTCCTGTTTTTTTAAAACTTGATTTCTTTGTAAATTAATTAATTATTTTAATGCATTAATTAATTCATCAAAAGGGTTTTTTAAAAAGTTTTATTTTATCTTTAATTGACAAATAATAATTGCATATAGTTACAGGGTGCAATGGGATGTTTCAGTGCATGTACACATGTAGAAGGATCAAATAAATACTATAAGAAAGGGATTGGCAGTAGTGTGAAACTGTCAGGGGAGGGGAGGTTGGGAGTGGCAGTTCAGAGAAACTGCTAGGGGAAGGAGGGGCATACCTCATCAACAAGAGTACCTGCATAATCAACGTTTGTTTACCCAACCCTGAATTTTACCCTACATCTTTAAAATAAAATTTTAAAAAAAGAAAGATCAAATAAGGCTAAGTAACATATCTGTCACTTCAAATACTTATTTTTTTGTGGAGAGAATATTTAAAATCTATTCTATATTAGGCTATTTTGAAATATGCATTATTATTACCCATAGTCACCATGCTGTGTAATAGGCTACCAGAACCCATTCCTTCTGTGTAACTGAACCCTTGTACTCACTGACAAACATCTCCCCTTACCCTATCCACACCACTCTTTTCCTCCCACCTCCCCTACCCTCCGCTAACCATTATTTCACTCTTATCTTCAATTTGTTCAAATTTTTTAGATTCCACATAGAAGTGAGATCATGAAGTATTTGTTTCTCTGTGTGTAGCTTATTTCATAATGTCCTCTAGGTCCATCCATGTTGCTGCAAATGACAGGTGTAAATGCTTTTGAAGGGCACATCAAGAAGTTTCTGAGGGATGATTATAATCTAGTTTCTATGCTAGGTCCTTGGGATTCAGTTAATTGCAAAACTGCTAAAAATGCTGTCCTTGTGGCACTTAGAGTCTATGAGATCAGTGCCCTTATAACATAGGCCCAAGGAAGCTCATTCAAGTCTTCCATCATGTGAGGACACAGGAGAAGTTTCCATCTATGAGAAAGCCAGCCTCACCAGACACTGAGTCTGCCAGTGCCTTGATCTTAGACTTTCCAGTCTCTAGAACTGTGAGAAGTTGCTACATTTGTAAGTCACCTAGTTTGTGATATTTTGCTACAACAGCCTGACTGGACTAAGAGGCTTGTTGGGGAGGGTACAGGAGATCTTCAGAGGGTTCCGGGAGCCACTGAGTTGTGTGTGGTCGTTTATTTATTTATTTTTTTTTTTTGAGGGTTTTACTTTTTTTGTTTGTTTTGCAGGATTGGCATCTGAAGATGGTGGTTGGGGGAATAGTCCTTTAAAATGTGACTTTTGCTTGTTTTGTTCTTAATAAATGACATCTTGAACACTGACTAAAAGCTCCTTTTGGCTGAAACTACTCTAATGATCTGTCCTGCATTTCTTGGAAATGTCAGGAAGACGATGCACACACAGGCTGCTGTCACCAACTCAAATGAGGGCTGAAGAATAACCTGCAAGTGACCTCCAGTGCTGCACGCCACATGCCATATCCCTTCTAAGCTGCCAGGTTCTGCAGTGGTCCCTGTGGGGAGTTTGCTCTTAGGCAACTGCTTTAAAGAGGTGTCTCTTCTTGCAGGTGATGACATTTTCCTGGGACGGAGCTGTATGCTAGCACCTCACACCTGGAGTTCAGATTTAGACTGGAAGCCACTGGGAAGGGAGGTCTGCATGAAGCCCCTTCCAGAATGTTTTAGTTACTAAAGTGCAGTGAAGTCCCTCATAATAAGTTGTGCCCATGGAAACCTGCGTGACATTCAGCACCACAGTTTTCCACCTAAACTGGAAAACACCTGCTTCAGAGACAGCCCTACTCTGTGTAGGTTCTTGTGACTACAGCTAAGACTTCCCAATTATAGCTACCATGAGTAACCCTCCTTCCCTTCATTGCCAGAAGCCATTCCTTTGGTTCTTCCCATCGTGTATCCCTTTGGTGTCTCAGAATCCTATTTCAAGGTGAGATTTCTGGAGAATTTGCCTGCCTAAAGGAGACATGGCAGGGAACATCAGTGAGGACTCCCCTTCATAAGTGTGAGGAGAGCAAGAGACTCTGCCCTTTCCTCCATGTCCAGTCCTGTGGACCATCTACCCTAGATCTCCCGGACACCTGGACTTGAGTTTTCTACTCACCTTCTGACAAAAATCAGTTCCAAGCATAGAATTGGCAGAGATCCTAAAAGCTGCTAATACTCATCCTTCACCACTTTATAAGTCTTCCCTAACATGTCCCCTTAGTAAAGCCAAACAAGAAATTTTCTTATTCCTCTCTCCTCTCTTTTTTCCGTTCTTTCTTCCCTTCTTCCTTCTTGCCTCGCTCTCCCCCCAACAGGGGGAGTATGAGGGGCACATGGGTCCCAGACTTTGTTTATGCAGAGGAATTATTCTCAAGGCAACAATTTTCCCAGCAACAATGTAATTATGAAATATTACCCAAACACATTGGGTATTATTGAATGTGCCATTTCTGGACCCTGGCCAAGGGCTTTGGCAGAAAAGAGACTCAAAGGAGGAAAAGAGGGAGAAAAATTATGTACATGTCCTCCTTCAGTCCTGCTGTTGAATTAAACCACATGTGAGTTTTCTAGATGAGCACAGCAGAAAGAAACAGCTCTGAAGCACGTGTTTCAGAGCAGAGGTCTTGTTTTGGGGATTTTGAAAATTAGCAGCTGGAACAATATAACATGAAGTGTAGGGGCATGTGGAAGTGGTTAAGCGCTGTTGCAGTGTACAGTGAGAGTTATTAACCAGCACCTCACTGCTGGCTACTTGGGGACAGGATTTGAATAAACATAGGGCTGCACTCAGAAACTAAACACCAGGTCACAAAGATCCTGGTCGTCAAAGGTAACATTTATCCTTGGAAAAGAGTGGGAGCTAATGACATTGCAAATTCCTTAGCAAAACAAACCCTACAGGGAAGGTGGTGCAGAAACCTCATCCACAAAGTTGTAATTACCCATGCCTGGGGCTGAGAGAAGTCTCTGGTTCTTCTTGCTTCTGATACCAAGTCATCACAAAGAAGCACCCAAAGGTAGGGTATGTTCAGTCCTGAATTACAGTTCAGTCATTCATTCACAATTTATTCAAAAATATTCACAAATATACTTAAGCAATATTTACTGAGTGACTACTATGAACATGTACTTTGGACAATATAAAGAAAATTTTTTAAAAACTGAAAAACTTCCTATCTAATAAAAACAAAACCTTCACTTATAACAAGCCCAATTAACAACAAAGATGAGCCGGGCTCGGTGGCTCAGCCTGTAATCCCGCGCCTTTGGGAGGCTGAGGGAGTGGATTGCCTGAGCCCGCGGGTTCGAGACCCGCCTGGGCAGCGAGACCTCTTCTCTACTATA
>NW_007246067.1:61619-99942 GCF_000164805.1 Carlito syrichta
CCTGTAATTCCGGCTACTTGGAAGGCTGAGGCGGAAGGATCACCAGAGCCCAGCAGGTCGAGGCTGCGGTGGCCGGAAGTGGCCACTTCACTCCAGTCTGGGCAACAGAATGAGACTCCAACTCAAAAAAAACAAAACAAAGATATGACTCAAGGCAGCACATATGGGAATAGTAAGGAAATAGTGCAGAAGAGAGACTTTAGAGAGGAAAGTGGGATCACTGTGGCCCTGGTTAATCTGAAAGGTATGGAGTTTGAACTGGACTCCAGATGAGTGGAGAGAAAGAAGGAATCCAGGTGAGACAACAGTGGAGACATCTTTCTTCATTTGCTCTATTCGTGAGGAAGAGCCATGCACACGATTTGCCATCACTGACAGCCAGGCCAGAGGAGCTTGACTTTGATTAAATCTGCTGGAAAGGATGACTGGAACTCAGTGCTCTTCAGGGCAGTCAGAAAACCAGTTCATAATGGACCACTTTGTCTCCTGTCCCAAAAGAGGTGCCGACAGCCTCCAGTGTGGCCAAGACCCCTTTATTTCACCCATGTGGGTAGGGTAACCAGCCTCTATCCATGGGAACACCAATGGCATTGTAGCCCAAGACAGAGATACTTTGTCTCTTGACCTGTGCCTAGATATTCTGTCCAGGAAACCGTCCCACAGACCCATCTTCTCTTTCTGCACAAGCTGCACTTTTGGTCCACTCTGACAGGGTGTCCAGTGCCCTTCATGGACTTGAGAAGAAAGAACAGTCTTGCCCTTAAGCTGGCTGCTATATAGTCCAACTTTAGTGGGAAGTCCATGCCCACACAAACTCAGGGAAGATGGAAAAATCTGCAATTGTGCCCTCTAGTCTAGCCTGTTGCAGGTAGCAACCAGTTGGCCAAAGTCATAGGCAAGGAAAGAATTTACCCAAGTTAGATCAGAGTAGAGCAGGGCAAGTTTATTGAGTGTACTGCAAGGAAGCAGTGTGCAGGGCAGTGATAAGAGAGCTGTCTGCCCTGAGCCAGTGATTTGAGATTGTTTTTATATGGGAGCTGAACCTTTCTCGGTACTCTTTGTGCAAATGAGGGATTGGAACATGGCGGTTCTGACTGGTTGGTGTTCGCCTTTGATTGTAAGTCACTCACTTGTCTGTTGGAGGTTAACACAAGTGACTCTTGTCGTATCAAATGGCTTTCACACCCTCCCACACACACTCCTCCCGACAGATTGACAATGCCAAATCTTTGACACTTGGACAGAGATCTCATCTTCTGTAGCTGCTTTGTGCTGAACAAGGGCATTCCACTGATCCTAGGATTGTCGGTCATTTAGGGGTTCTTGTGTGCTGTCAGGCTGGAATAAGAGAGTCCTATGGGTAATTCGGGGCAGTTTGAGTAAAAATACTTTGTAGCTTGGTTTAAAGGCCTCAGGGGAAGTAAAGTTTCTGACAATCTGGGTTAGAAACCTTGTCAAAACATCATTTGGAGATGGAGCTGTTAGAGTTTGGAAGAGACAAACTTGATTAAAAGATTAAAGAGGAAAGATCCTGCAATTAGGAGGAGGAATACTGAAACGAGGTGTCCCTGAAAAGGAAGGAGCAAGGAGAGCCAAGACCATTGTTCCACCCTTCTGTTGCTTGATCGTGTAATCTTTTGGCATTATCTAAAAGTGATCCAGTGGGCTCTTGTACCTGTCCTGTTTGACTTACCCCAAAGCAGCATTCTTCCTTTAGCATAGCACAGACCTCTCCCACCACACACACACAGTAAAGAGATCTAAAGCTCTATGGTTTTATAGGACTACAGCTGCAAGAGAATTAATTTGTCCCTGGATAGTACTGAGTGAAGATGAAATTGTTTATTAATAGCAGCCAATTCCTTTATCCTTGGAGAGATGCCTTGAGAGAAATAGCAGTTAGGTTAGGCCTTAGTGCCAGGAGGTCCTCTCTATTGGGTAGGATGCAACTATAGAAAGCAAGCCCTGTGTCTAGATAGATTGGTGAATATTTGATGGACTGCACCAACCCTATATCCTACTGTTGCAGTCCCTGTGGTTCCGAGGATGGTGACCAGGTTACATTGTATAAAAAGATTAGACGTTTCCTTTTGAAAATTTGAAGGCCAAACTTATTCCAATTCTTTAAGATACAGCCCAGGGGTGAGTCTGAGGGGATGGAGGAATTTTGTCCCATGGTGGGAACAAAAATAAGGGTTTAGGTGGCAGCCACTTAGAGACACAGGGCTTGCCTTCTATAGTTGCATCCTACCCAATAGAGAGGACCTCCTGGCACTAAGGCCTAACCTAACTGCTATTTCTCTCAGAGCATCTCTCCAAGGAAAAAGGATCTAAAATGACATCCACTTAGGAACACGAGGTTCACTCTCAATAGGGACAACCTGCCTGATAGAGAGAGCTTCCTAGCTCTTGGGTCGATGGCACTAAGGCCAGCAATACTAGGTGATCAGTCCAGGGTGGGGGGAAATAAATAGGATCAAGGGGAAACTGCAAGGTCAAGGGAAAACTCACCATTTGATCCTATATGAGATCTCCTGCTCCTAATAACATCTGGAGCAAGATGGTCAGTCAATCCATGGGGAAAAAGCAGAGAGGAAGGGCTGAATACAAGTGACAAGAGATCAGGATTTGGGTTGGTGAAGAGTGACTTCCACCAGGAGCTAAGGAGCCAACTTCCCAGTGCTTATACCTTGTAAGAGCCCAGTTAGGGAGGAAGGAGAAGAGAAGCCAGAGTCTCACATAACATGTGCAGATTCACCCTGGATGAGCTAACACTGCCAACTATGCTTCATGTTGGGAACAGAGATCCTGGCAATGAAGAGACAAAAGACAAAGAGGAAGAAGGAAGACAGAGGAGTGGGTTTTGATCCCTGTTGGCAAGATGGTGTATCTTGTTTGATCCCTGTTGGCAAGATGGTGTATCTCGTTTTCCCTCAGACCTTCAGGTCACATCAGGGAGTCAGTCAACCTGGTCAGAGATCATCAGTTGCCAGAGGGATACTGGAGTTTGCTGAAAGACCCGATAGGAGCTCTGGTCCCTTGCCTCTAAGGGTGGTAGTGGTGATCATGAATTGGGGTGCAGAGATTTTCCAGTCTTGCTGGGGAGTTGCCCCAGTCAGAAGCCATCAATTGGCCCCAGGTTTGTATGTAATTCACCAAGGACCCCAAGTTGGATGAAATGGAGGAGTAGAGAAGGTTTGCCAGTCCCTATGTAGACCATCAAATGTCATGAGTAGCGACCACTTGGCCAGAGTCACAGGTAGTGAAAGAATTCACCCAAGTCAGATCAGAGTAGCATAGGACAGATTTAGTGTGTGTACCACAAGGGAGCATCAGGCAGGGCAGTGATAGAAGAGCTGTCTGTCCTGAGCCAGTGGTTTGAGATTGTTTTTATATGAGAGCTGGACTCTTTTTTTGGTACCTACCATGCAAATGAAGGATTGAAACACAGCAGTTCTGATTGGTTGGTGTTTGCCTTAGATTGTAGGCTGCTCATTGGTTGATTGGAGGTTAACACAAGGTGGCTCTTGTTGTATAAAATGGCTTCCACACAGCTTACCCAACTTCCTGCTCCATATAATGATGCAAGTTGTCACTGCTCAGACGTCTGGGTTGCCGCATGGGGATACACTCTCCTTTTTCTCTCCAATCACATTCTCCTTTTCCCCATTCCTGATGCTCTTTTGACTCCCTCTCCAGTCTCAGAATACCCCTCCCTTCCCCCAAAGTGTAGCTAGTCTCACGTTATTAGCTCCACCTTTCCACATCTGCTCCTGAATAGAAAAGAAAGCTGAACATTATTGATTCCTGTGCACAGCAGAGGGTGGACGGAGGAAGAACTAGAGTCAACCTCATCTCTGGGTTACAGTTGTTTTTTCCTTTCTTTTTTTTTTTTCACAAAACATCTAAAATAGATTCCTACCAAAAACTTTCATTGGGTCTATACAAAAATTCCAATCTTCTTTGTAGCTATGACATCATTATGCTAACAGTGCATCCATTTCCCTTCCTGATCTTGGTTTACACTACAAAGCCCTCTTCCACAGAGGACAACCTGTGCAGGGCTCCCAATGGCAGAGTCTCTTCCATTGGCAGCCGGAGTGAGAAAATGCAGGCTGGATGGCAATTGTTCTCCACCTAAGGAGCTTGTGTGCTCTCTGTGCCACACCATCTATCCTTCCTCCATCCTTCCCCCTTTCAAACACACAGATTCTGACTGAGTTCCATGGTGACAAGAATCCTGTTCTATGCATCTCACCAGCCCCACAGCCTCTCGCACCTAGAAAGCCTCAAAAGCGGTTGATTCACTTATTATTTTACCTCATTTCCTTAGAAGCCCTATCAAAGGATTTGATAATGTTAAAATTGTTTCCATAAAACTCTTGCTTATTTTTTGTTGGGTTCATACCTAGGTACTTCATGTATTTCTCTGATTTTTAAATAATTTTAAACTGACAAATTATAACCATATATACAGAGGGTGCCAAAAAAGTATACATTTTAAGAAAGGAAAAACTGGCTGGGTGCGGTGGTTCAAGCCTATAATCCCAGAACTTTGGGAGGCCAAGGTGAGGGGATTGTCTGAGCTCATGGGTTTGAGAACAGACTGGGCAACTTGGTGAGACTTCATCTCTACAATAAATCAAAAAATTAGTTGGGTGTGGTAGCGCATGCCTGTAGTCCCAGCTACTTGGAAGGCTGAGGCAGAAGGATCATCTGAGCCCAGCAGGTCAACTCTGAGGTGGCAGTGAGTGTGCCACTGCACTCCAGCCTGGGTGACGGAGTGAGACTCCAACTCAGAAAAAAAATAGAAAGGAAAAACTGTATTAAAATGGTAATAATATATACCAATAACAAAAAATGAATACAAGTCATGTTTTGCAATTACAAGAGGTGCTCAAAATGGTTGCCATCAGCATCCAGATACTTCTGATTATGACTAACTAAAAGTGATACATAAGGCCGGGCTTGGTGGCTCAGTCTGTAATCCCAGCACTTTGGGAGGCTGAGGCGAGTGGATTGCCTGAGCCTGAGGGTTCAAGACCTGCCTGGGCAACTTGTCAAGACCTCGTCTCTACAATAAATAAATAAATAATTTAGTCGGGCATGGTAGCGCACGCCTGTAGTTCCAGCTACTTGGAAGGCTGAGGAGGACAGATCGCTGGAGCCCAGCAGGTCGAGGCTGCGGGGGCCAGGAAAGTGCCACTGCACTCCAGTCTGGGCAACAGAGAGAGACTCCAACTCAAAAAATAAAAAATAAAAGTAATAAATAGATAACATCTCTTAAAATGTATATACATTTTTTTGCACCTTCTGTACTTATGTTATATAAAGTGATGTTACAGTTTTTTTAAGAGATGAAGGTCTCACTGTGTTGTCCAGGCTGGCCTTGAACTCCTGGGCTCAAGTGATCCTCTTGCCTCAGCCTCCCAAGTAACTGGGACTACAAGCAGGTGCCACCACACCTAGCTCTGATGTTTGTTACTGATATACAGAAATGCAGTTGATTTCACATAGGACAATCTTTTGAGATGTCTTGTTAATTCTAATAACTAATGTGTTCATTCTTCTGGGTTTACTATGTAGAAAATCATATTGTTAGTAGAAAATGACACTTTTTTCTTCTTTTCCAAGTCATATATGTGTGTGTGTGTGTGTGTGTCTATATATATTCACATTTGTTCTTCTTGTCTTCTGGCTTGGGCTTTGCAGTATGAATAAACTACTGATGAATAGAAGTGGCTATAGCAAGCATCCTTATCTGATTTTTAAAAGAATGTCTCTCCATTAGCAAGTTTCTGACAGATATCCTTTATCAGGTTAAGAAAGTTCATTCTGTTGCTAATTTACAAAATATTATTGTCTTTTAAATAATAATTTAGTACTGCATTTAATCAAATATTTGTTTTGAATCTATTGAAATGTTCATATGATGCTATGCACTGAATTGGGTCCCCACAAAATTCATGCGTTGAAGCTCTGTACCTCAGGTGACTGTGAAACTGCTCCAGGAGTTAAAGAAACTGATGACTAATAGGAGTATTTAAGCTTACCTTACAGAGAGATAAATAAGAAGAAAAAAACACTGCTGAAGGATGAACCTCAAATTGGCTGGAACCAATATGGCCAATTGGAAACTGCCAAAAACAAGTTTGCTGGTGTCACAACCTGAATATTCACCAAGCGTTTCATGATAATTCCCAAAAATCTGCACATGGAGCACATGAAAACTTATGAAGAGATAATTGCACGTGCCCAAGGGACTTCCAAACCTTTCTTTTCCCTTTCCCAATTATTAACGGACCCTAAAACTTTTTCTCAAAAATCTCTTCCTTAAATATACTGCTTTAAGTCTAATATGGAAAGACAGATTTGAGACCATCTCCTGCCTCCTTGCTCAGCTGCCTTGCAGTAAACCTTTCTCTTTGCAAAAATCTGGTGCTTTGATATTTGGCTTTCCATTGCATAGAGGCAGAAGGACCCAGTTCAGATTAGTAACAACTATGCTTGGAGACAGGACCTTTACAAAGATGACTAAATTACACCAGGTCATTAGGGTGGGCCCTAACCCAATCAAACTGGTATTCTTGTAAGAGGACCAGCAGAGAGACAGTATGGGTGCATGTGCACACAGGAATGGTCATATAAATTGCACTAAGAGATTTTTAAATGTTAATTCATCCTTGCACACCTAGGATAGACAAATTACCTAGGACATATTTTTTATACCTTTTAACTTAGGATTTTTACATCTACATTTCCGAGTGAGATTGTCCACAATTTCCTTTCTTAAATATTGTATATCTTGTTTGGCTGTTGTGAGAGCTAAGGGAAAACCTCCTTCATCCTCTGAAGGGTCAATGAAAAATCAACTGACAAAAGGCAGATTAATAGAAGAGAAGACATGCAAATTTAGTAATGTGCATAAGGGAGAACCACAGAATGATTGCCCCCTTCCACTCCCCCCATCTTTGCAGAAGCTCATATACCCTTTCTCATAGTTGAGGAAGGAGATAGAAAATGTAGACAATCCTTTTATAGGGCAATAAGTGACTATTAAGAAGAATGAATAGACCAAGATGACAGAAATTAACATGTAAATGATTCTACTTGGAATTTGAATGAGCCCAAGAGACAAACATTATCTTGTGGGACAATTTATAAGATCTCAAAGGCAAGTTGGTCAATGCTTTTATACCACCTTAAGGTTACAGAAAGAACTGGGACTTGGATCCTGACAAAACAGGTTATAAGAGGTAGAGAAGAGGAGGACAGCCTAGCACAGGTGGTCTTGTTATGTGAATAAGACCTCACAGGTAGCAGCCCTCAGAGAAAATTGATGGTAAATGTTTCCTTCAGACCTTTGAAGGAGTCAGACTCAATTAACCTTTCCTAGATCCAAACAAGGGGGACCTCAGAGAAAGCCTAGCTACATTTTCTGTACAGATGCAAATCTCCTCCACAAAAGACAGCTTTTCGGCTATTCTCATATTTCCAGTTCTTCTGAATAGCCATCTTGAAATATGTTGCAGAAGTATATTTTGGGGTGAAGTATTTTGGTTTCCTTTAATATTAAAGAAGTTCCCATAAAAATGAGTTGAAGATTATTTTATTTTTCTGTTTCACAGAAAAGTTTGAAGGACATTTTATAGTTTGACCAATAAAACCACTGATCCTGGTAAAAATTTGTGTGTAGAGAATGGGAGAGATTAGATTTTCTTGAAATCCTGATTCAACTTTTATAAATCTTATAGTGTGATGGGGAGACTCAATTTGTATAGACTTATAGGTGTATTAAGGTTTTCTATTTCTTTTTGAAGTAATTTTATTAAGTTATATTTTCTAGGAAAATTTTTCATTTTGTCTAATATCATTATACTAGAAGCAACTGCATTTTTAAATAGCAGGAACATAATGTTAGAAAACTTTTAAAACAAACCACTAACAAAAACATCACAAAATAGAATGTACCTAGAAATGATCTAACAAAATACGAGGGGGGAACCCAAAAAAATCACAGAATTTATTTATAAAAAATTGTGTATTTATTCTTACATGTTTAAACTTCAGTCACCTTCAAAGTATTCTTCGTTGGATGCAATACACCTATCAAGGTGCCTTTTCCACTGCTCACAACAGTTTTTGAACTCATCAATTTTAATGTCTTTTAGTGTTTTTGCCATTTTTTTTTGGTTTTGTTTCATCTCTTCCACATTGGCAAAACATTTCCCTTTGAGCACTTTTTCCATCCAAGGAAGCAAAAAAAAGTCACCTGGGGTGAGATTGGGTGAATAGGGAGAGTAGGGCATGGAGATCATGCTGTTTTGGGTCAAAAACTGCTGAACACTCATTGCAGTGTGGGCAGATATGTTGTCATGGTGGAAGATCCACTCACCCATTTGCTGCAACTCAGGATGTTTCTTCCACAAATCATGGAGTAATCTTCTCAAAACGTCCAGATTAAAAATTTGATTGACCATTTAGTCCAGAGGAACAAATTCTGAGTGTACTACAAGGGGCCCACCCTCCAAAAGATAATTCCATGTTTTTTGGAGTCCCCTTCATATATAAAACACCGTGTGTGTGTGTGTGTGTGTGTGTGTGTGTGTGTGTGTGTGCGTGTGTGTGTGTGTGTGTGTGTGTAGAAAGGCTAGAAACACTACCAGAATGTGGCAGAATGAAAAAAAAACCTCTGAAGTTCAATTTTCTATTGAAGTCATGAGAACACTGGCAAAAATTTTCAAAATTAGCCCTTTCAGGATTCTAGAAATTAACTAAAGACAGAAATCAGAGGGGTCTTTAGCGCAAGAAAAGCAATATAATTCAGTAAAAACAATATGCTTTGTGTCATTTTAACTTGCCGAAATCCCATCCTCCTTACTTCAATCCTGCCATAGCCTTGAAAACAAATAGCCTCATAACTATGGGAACTGTAAAAACCAGCAGCTTAGCAGCTGCTAGAAAGGGAAGAACAGGTTTGGAGCCTCTCAAAAGTCCCATACTTAAAGAATTGTCACTCTTTGACCTGTCTGGCAACTCACAGGAAAAACTCCCTTTTTAAGGATAGCCTTTATCTGACTTGAGCAGAACTGTGTTTGAATAGCCTTATCCAGTACATCTGTCAAAAACAGTCCATGACAAATATTTAAAATTACAGTTGCCTAAGGCAGTGTTACCAGTTGGAAGTAATACAAGGTTAACCAAAACACATGAAAGAAAAATTAAATCATTAGATGTACACAGAGAGCTTTGAAAAGTCCCAACCTATCCATGAATATATAGTGCTGTGCTCAGGCCCAGGAAACACCTGAGAAGCCCTCACCTTTCACCTCCGGCTGACAGTGGAGCTAGGTGCAAGAAGGAAGAGAAGGGTAAGGCAGAATTGTAAACTGCCTATGGAAGCATTGCAATTGTGCCCCAGGTACACACTGAGCCCCATTACAAAGGTTGGAGACTTACTGCTCATGGCATTTGAGGAAATCTCTGTCCAAACATTAGCTTACCACTAAGCTAACCAAGCCAGGAATTCAGAGGTTACACACAACAAGGAATACAGAGTGTGATGATTAATTTTAAGTATCAATTTGACTGGGCCAAGGGGTGCCTAGATATTATGATAAACATTATTTTTGCCTGTAAAGATGGTTTGTGCTGTATAAAAAAGTCATGCTGTGTCTGTATAAATTATTCTAGATAAGGTTAACATTTGGATCAGTAGACTGAGTAAAGCAGATTGTCCTCCACAATGTGAGTAGGCCACATCCAACCAGTTGAAGGCCTAAATGGAATAAACAGCTGAGTAAAAAAGCCTTCTTTCTCTCAGCCTGACTGTTTCAGAGTTGAACCAATGGTCTTATCTTGACTTTGGGTTCAGACTCAGACTGGAGCTTACACCATCAGCTCTCCTGATTCTCAGGCATTCATACTTATACTGAAACATTACTACTGACTCTCCTGAGTCTCCAGCTTGCCAATCACAGATCTTGGACTTCTCAGCTCCCAAAATAACATAAAATCATGAGCCAACTCACTCATATATGTGTGTGCATATGTATATGTGTGTGTACATATCCTTTCATTTCTGTTTTCCTGGAGAATCCAAACTAACACAAAAACTTCATAGAGTTTACAAACTTAACCCAGAAAAGTCATTTAACAAACAGCAAAATGAAACAGCATCAACAGCAAAGTGTTAGAAAAACAGTACATCTGACTTCCAGAGTTACCACATTGTATTGTTGAAAATATGCAGTTTCAACAACAAACATAAAACATGCCAATAAACATGAAAATATGACCAATACACAAAGAAAGAAATAGAAACTGCCTCTGAGAAACCTCAGAAATGGCACATAATAGTGAGAGACTTTAAATCAGCTATTATAAATATCCTCAAAGAACTGGACAGCATAAGAATGACGTTTAGCCAAACAGAGATTATAAATAAACGTATAGTTTGGTTTGCTTTGTTTTTTGAGTGGGAAGTCTAACTCTGTCACCTAGGCTAGAGTAGCCTCCCAAGTAGTTGAGACTACAGATGTGCACCACAATTCCTGGCTAATTTTCCTTTTTATTATTTTATGTAGAGATAGGTCTTGCTATGTTGCCTAGGTTGGTCTCAAATTCCTGTGTTCAAGAAATTCTCCCACCTTGGCCTCCCAAAGTGCTGAAATTATAGGCATGAGCCACCACACTCAACAAAGAGGTATACATTTTTGAAAGGACCAGATAGAAGTTCTAGAGTTGAAGAAAAAAGTAAAATAACTGTATAACTGAAATGAAAAGACTCTATAGAGAGGTTTAGTAGCAGATCTGAAGTGGCAGAAGAAAGAATCAGCTAACATAAAGATAAGTCCATTTAAAGAATTCAGTCTAAGGAATAAGAAAAGAGTGAAGATAAATGAACAAAGCCTCAGACCTGTGGGACACCATCAAGTATACCAACATATATAATGTGGGAATCCTAGAGGAAAAGAGAGGAAGGGGTTAAAAAAATACTTGAAGAAATTAAAACTTCCCAGATTTGATGAAAAATACAGCTTCATGTCCAAGAAGTGAAACAAACTCTAAATAAGAAAACTCAATGACATCCACACTTAGATATATCATAGTCAAACTTTTAAAAGATGAAAACAAAGTTTGAAAGCTACAAGAGAAAATAATTAATCATACACAAAGCAAGTAAGATTAACAGCTGACTTCTCGTCAGAAACCATGGAGGTCAAAAGCAGTAGGATAAACTATTCAAAGTACTGAAAGAAAAAGAATGTCAGGTAAGAATTATATGCCCAATAAAATTATCTGTTAGAAATTACAGAGAAATTACAACATTCCAGATTTTCAGAGATTTTGTCACTAGCAGACCTGCTCTAAACAAACTTCTCAGGCTGAGGTGAGTGGATTGCCTGAGTTCACAGTTTGAGACCCACCCGAGCAACTTGGCGAGACCTCATCTCTACAATAAATCAAAAATTAGCCGGGCATAGTAGCGCGTGCCTGTAGTTCCAACTACTTGGAAGGCTGAGGTGGAAGGATCACCGGAGCCCAGCAGGTCGAGGCTACGATGGCCAGGAGCAGCCACTGAACTCCAGTCTGGGCAACAGAGTGAGACTCCAACTCAAAAAAAAAAAAAAACTTCTCAACAGAGTCCTTCAGGTTGAAATGAAAGGACACGAGAGAGTAAATAGAATCCACTTGAAGAAATAAAATATCAGAAAAGGTAACTATAAAAGTAAATAAAAAGACAGTATAAATATAGTTTGGTTTGTAACTCCTTTCTTCTCATATCAAATTTAAATGACAACTGCACAAAGTAATAATTATAAAATTGTGTTGATGGGTTTATAATGTATAAAGATGCAATCTTTATGGAGGTACAAACACAAAGCAAAGTGAGGAAATGGAGATATATTGGAGTTTATCAGATTGCAAACCTTAATGTCTGGCCACATGATGAATTGTAAAACTCATGTCCCTCTTTCAGGAGTTTAATTTGAACTTTATAAATTAATTTAGTAATTTATAGTCAACATATAATCAAGCTAATTTTTTCTAAGGCTATATCAGAAAGAAATTCTTACACGGGTTTCTCTATGTGTTCAAAGAAAGAGTAAAATAATGCCTCTAACAGCACTGTTTGTAATAGAAAAAACTGGATATAGCCTAAATTTCCAAATATCTATTTTGTTTGCTACAAAATTCCCAATACTTCCTGGCATATAGTTGCTGCTCAAGAAATATTTGTGAATCAATAAATGAAAAAAGAAGGCAAGTTTGTAGAAAGACATTTCCAAGTCCTTTCCATCCATTAGAATCTGAGTGGGGAAAAAAAACTTATAACAGAACTTGTAATGTTGTCTCTTAGGCTAGTACTGTCTTCGACTCACCTCCGCAAAGTATAACTGTTGATGATTCATCTCCTTTACAGCAAAGTGAGAGGCAGAAACCTTCTTGAAGTTACCCAGTTTTCTATTTCACTTTCTTTCTACCAAAAAACAGTCCTCGCAGCCTTCTGGAAAAAGAATTTGCTTCCAAAACAGTAGTTTCACCACCTACTGGAAAAATATTTTCTACCAAAATATTTCTCCATCAATCTGAACACATTTTCTAAAATTTAACCTGACTATCTATCCTTTAATCATGCCATCAGGTGTCAGTATTTCCAGTGCCATACTTGTCAGCACTCCTACATGAGTGGTGTGAGAGTCTGCTAGTTGGAGCTTTCTGGCACTACAGATTCCAGGTCACAGCTGAAAAACTTCAACAAGGGTATCAGTGCTAGAAGGCCTCCCAGGCCCATTCAGAATTCAGGATAACTCAATTGTAGTTAGCTGCATGAAATCCCAGACTGATCCCAGTAACTCAAACTAGGTGCAGAGAGAAGCAGTCTGATGAAACTTAAGCCATTCTCCCCACTCCCCCCACAAAAAAAACCCCCAAAAAGCAAACAACAACAAAAAAACCAACTCAAGTCATTCTTAAGGGATCAACATCAGTTAGCTTGTTACAATGGATCCAGTTTAAGAGGAATCACAAGAAAGTTTGGCTCTGCTATATGCCAGGAGTCCCCAGCTACTGGTCCATGGCCTGTTAGGAACCGAGCCACACAGCAGATGAGTGGTGGGCAAACAAGCCAAGCTTCATCTGTATTTACAGTGACTCCCCATGGCTCGTATTACCACCTGAGCGCCACCTCCTGTCAGATCAGCGCAACATTAGATTCTTGTAGGAGCGTGAGCCCTATTGTGAACTGCACATGTGAAGTTTCTGGGTTTTGTGTTCCTTATAAGAATTTAATGCCTGATGATCTGAGGTGGAGCTGAGGCAATGTTGCTAGCAGTGGGGAATGGCTGCAAATGCAGGTTAACATTAACAGTTTGGTTTGATTGAACAGAGACCATAATAAATCAATTGCTTGCAGACATATCAAAATGCTATTAGTGAGTAGCAAGCGAGTTGATGTACTTCAATTGTACAGCTGCGACTGGTGGCCGGCTTTAAGTCAGAATTCAACACTTATTTTAGTCTGTGTGTGACCCACCTATTATTTTATTTACCAGTTCTGTCCCTGTATTTTTTTATGGTGGGTTGTATAATTATTTCATTATATATTACAATGTAACAATAATAGAAATAAAGTGCACAATAAATGTTATGTGCTTGAGTCATCCCAAAACCATTTCCACCCTCCACCCCGGTCTGTGGAAAAATTGTATTCCATGAAACTGGTCTCTGATGCCAAAAAAGTTGGGGACCACTGCTATATGCAGCTTATTCAGGAATTCTTCACATGAAAAAATTGACTAGAAGCTGTCTGGTGACCTGGAATGAAGAGATTGAGACTGAGAAGGAGACAGCGAGACAGAGAAGTACATGCCAAGCTAGCCAAGGAGAGGGATCAAGAAACCTAGGGGAAATCACTCATTTCTTTTTCAGGGATCATATCTGGGAAAGAATATCTTGATTTTGGTCTTTTTCTTCTTCTCCAGATGGCTCTTGGTCATGGTTGACTAGAGCTCCTGCTGCATCCATTATAGTTCTAAGATCAGCTGATTGTAAGATGCTGATAACCAAACATTATGTTTTCTGACTGCGGATCTGCATTTCTCTAATTGACATGTCTCTCAATTGTCTCCATGTTTTCTTCAAGTCTTATTCAAATAGTCTTACTTCATAGGTATTGCAGAATTCTTAAATGAATTGTTGAAAGAGATTAGCCAAGAAAACTTGACTGGTGCCTCATTTCAGATTGAACAGCTAGAGTCATTTTTGTTGAATAACTGAAAGAAAAAAATCTCAAGTCTTGCCTTTAATTTCCAGTCAGACTTAGATGAGACCTTACAACACAGTCAAGAATGTATCCTCGATGTTCCTTAAGGATGCCTTCTGTATCTACTTGATTCTCATCTTTACCATCAAAGTTGGCATTGTTGGAACCATGGGATTTAAATCAAGATGTGGGTTCCTGCTACCAATATTATGTGAAACAGAGTGACATGCAAAATCAAGAATCAGACAGACCAATGCAGCAATGCCAAAATAAAAGCAATTCATGGAACACCCACTATTTATTAGAACTTTAGGTAATTTACTTCTGATCTACACATCTTCATTCTTACTGTTACTGGTAAGGAAATAAGCTCAGAAAAAATTAAGGTCACCTATCCAGGAAGGGAATGAACTGCAATCCAAATCCAGATACGTCAGACTCAATAAGTAAGTCAAAGACTAGAGTAAACAGAAAAAAACCTATATAAGGGTGGAGGATGAAATCACCAGTGGGTTGTGTCCTTAGTACTGGAAGTAGAGACTAAGACATTCCAAGTCACCCTAATAGTAGGGGACCAATACATGCCAAGACTGGGACAGAGGAAGTCAGAGAACCTCAGTGACTAGAGATTCGTTTTTCTAGGCTCAGACTATATTTTGATGTCTCTGGGTCAGCTACGTGGCTCTTTCTGAAGATATGGTGACATGCTGTCTCCCTTATTGCATAGGTAACCTTGCTCAAAATCCCAATTCCTTGAAGTCATGAGTGACCAAAGGAGGCAAACTGACACACTGCACCCTCTTCCCCTCACATTCTGCTCCTCTCAGTGTGAGCAACTACAGCATGATTTCCTGTTCCCACTGAGTGACTGGCCAGGGTAGCAGGCAAACCACCTCTCCTAAAGTCAGCCAAGGCCCACATTCTCACCAGCACTTAAGAGAAGACTGCAGGTCACGACTGCTGGGATGGAGATCCCTGGTGTTTCCACACAACACAGAGACAGCCTCAAAACAGGTTACAAGACCTCACTAAGGGAAAGGGAAGGGTGAATCCTTACCAGCTTTTTGTTTCTTTTTTTTTTTTGAGTTGGAGTCTTACTCTGTCGCCCAGACTGGAGTGCAGTGGTCGCTCCCAGCCACCGCAACCTCGACCCGCTGTGCTCCGGCGATCTTTCCGCCTTAGCCTTCCAAGTAGCCGGAATTACAAGCATGCTCCTGGCTGATTGTTTTGATTTATTGTAGAGATGAGGTCTCGCCTGCCCAGGCGGATCTCGAACCCACCGGCTCGGGCAATCCACTCACCTCAGCCTCCCAAAGGCACGGGATTACAGGCTGAGCCACCGAGCCCGGCAGTTTTTTGTTTCTTTCAGGGATCGAGGGCAACTTCTCCTTTCAGGTCCTGAAGTTGTGAGCTGCTGAGGTACATGTTCAGCACAGTCTCGTGAGTTTTGCCTGAATGCCTCAATGTTCTGGAAGTATTCTGCTTGCCCCCTAAGCTTTGCTACTCTTTGCTACTCTTGTGTATGCAAAAAAAATTTTTTTTCTTTTTTTGAGTCAGTCTCATTCTGTTACCTAGGCTGGAGTGCGGTAGCACCATCACGGCTCACTGCAGTCTTGACCTCCTGGGCTCAGGTGATTCTTCTGTCTTAGCTTCCTGTGTAGCTGGGACTACAGGCACACAACATTATTCCCAGCTAATTTTAAAAAATCTTTTGTAGAGGCAAGGTCTCGCTATGTTGCCCAGCAATCTTCCCACCTCGGCCTCCCAAAGTGCTAGGATTATAGGCATGAGCCACCTCACCCGGCCCCAGTGTATCCAAAATTAGAGAAATAATTTTCTGGTCAGAAATAAGGTTGAGAGGATGCATACAAGGGTCAAGAATTCCATTTGAGACCCAGAAGAGAAAGGGAATGTATTAAAGAATATGCTCATCCTGCTCCTAACAGCTTCGGGATCTGCCTCAGAAAAAGATGAGGAATCTTCATCTGCCCCAACTTGATTCAAAAAAGTCTGCCAAAAGCACACTCGGGCACAAAGGACCAGGCGGGGTGTTCAAACTTTCTTTGAACATCAAAGAGCTCATGTCCTTCTAGGTGACCTTGAGGAGTGAAAGGGAAACAGGGGAGCTCTGAGCCTCATGTTGATGGTATAAAGATCAAACAAGATCCAAGAGAACATAATGCTTCCCTTTATCTCTTGACTCCAAGGGGTTTCAACCTGCCTGCTATGCCCTGAAGCTGGAGAATTAGGGGAGAATTGAAGTGTCTTTCTTCATGTGGGGAGACAGAATAATACACAAATTATAACTCATCCCAAAGAATGCCTTGGGATGCTCACTGAAAGGACACAACTTGGATTTAATATACTCAATGAGCAGCCATTTTAATATTGCCTAAATCTCATGTTTTTCTAGCAGTTCACTTAACTTACCCTCTAATCACTAGCCAAGGACAGATCCAGTTTCTCAGAGGTAGCTATTGATAGTTGCTTCACAACCCCCTCTCCAGCTTGTTACTAATTAGTTTTTCTATTCCAACTGTTTGCCTTCACCCATATGACCCAAGTTAACCTAATAGTCTTTTTTTTTTTTTTTTTTTTGAGTTGGAGTCTCACTCTGTCGCTCAGACTGGAGTGCGGTGGCCGCTCCCAGCCACCGCAGCCTCGACCTGCTGGGCTCCAGCGATCCTTCTGCCTCAGCCTTCCAAGTAGCTGGAACTACAGGTGTGCACTACCATGCCCGGCTAATTTTTTGATTTATTGTAGAGATGAGGTCTCGCCAAGTTGCCCAGGCAGGTCTCAAACCCGCAGGCTCAGGCAATCCACTCACCTTGGCCTCCCAAGGCGCGGGATTACAGGCTGAGCCACCGAGCCCAGCTTATATTTTCAAATCTAACTTCTGTGCAATTCTTTGAACCTTTCTTTTCCTTTCTTTCTTTTTTTTTTTTTGAGTTGGAATCTCACTCTGTCACCCAGGCTAGAGTGCAGTGGCATGCTCCCAGCTACCACAGCTTCTACCTGCTCTACTCTAGCAATCCTTCCATCTCAGCCTTCCAAGTAGCTGGAACTACAGGCGTGTGCTACCACACCCAGCTAATTTGTGATGTATCGTAGAGACGAGGTCTCACCAAGTGGCCCGGGTGGGTCTCGAACCCGTAGGCTCAGGCAATCCACTCACCTCGGCCTTCCAAAGTGCTGGGATTACAGGATGAGCCACCGAGCCCGGCCTTTGCATCTTTCATGTGGCATCAGATCACATACCAGACACTCACACCCTTAGTGGGCTTGACCTAACATTCTGTAGACCCCCACTGGGAGTGTATGACCTAACACTCACTTTCACCACTCTGGGCAGCATTTTCTTCTGGGCAGTCTCATCACCCATACTCTGCCCATCCCACTGCACCCCTTGCTCCCCTCTCCACCCCAGGTGCCTCTGCCTCAATCACTGCCAGTCTCTTGGGATTCAGCACCTGGCACAGTGCATGGCCTAGAGATGGCACTAATAAATACTTACAGGATAAAAAACAAAGAAATGAGCACCTGTCTAAATGTCTAATTATTAGAAGAGTCAGTTTATATGCACAATCATTCTATTTTCAGCATTTCATCCTTTTGCTTAGCTTCAAAAAATACATACTATATGCCAACCATGCGCCTGTGCTTGTAGGGAAGAAAAGAGAAGCTTTGGACACAGCGCCTACAGCCAGGAGCCTTCATTTTACCTAAAGAGATGATGTAGGGACCCAATTATTAAGAAACGTGTATAGAATTTCAAACTGTCACTTAGGGATCACCAGCTAAAAATGCAAGTCTCCGGAATCCCACTCATTAGGACTTTAGATTCAGATAGGTCCCAAAATAGAAATTTTGAACCAGCTCCCCCTGTAATTTAGGGGGTGATGTGTACCAGTCCACTCTTGGAGAAATGCTAGCTTTTTGGGAAGCTCGATTGTAAACCTTGCCTGAGCTCCTCAATGATCTTTCCCAGGACTCCTGAAAATCTGTCCACTTCCTCCCTGCCTCACCCCATCTTTCACTGGTGACTCGGAGCTCAAGGTCTTGTCCTGGAATGGTTGGTTCACCTGTGTCTCAGGGCAGGTATTTCTGGAAGACTGATAGAGAAGTCCAGTCAAAGCCCATCATAGGAGGGTAAAATAAGATCCACTCCCCTCCCTCTCACCCTTACTATAGCTTCTGCAGGAAAGAAGGAGTCAGGTGTGAAATGCTGGGTTGTCAGAGTGAGGGGCAGGGGTAGTTGAACTTCTCCCCCACCAGCCTTCTCTGAGTATTGTGGAAAGCTGCAAGTCTCAAAGAAGTATTTGATGAAAGCTTTGTAATCATCAGGGAACAGGCAGCACTCCTTCACACCAAAGGAGAAGGCAGAGTCTCTCCCCTCTGCCCTATACAGGCCACAGCACAAGAGCCAGTGATGGCAGAAGCACCAGGAAGGGTGGGAAGGAACCAGACAGGAGGCAAACACTCATTCATGAACACATTCAAGACAATCTTGGGAGATTCCCAGACACACTTGGGGCAGGTGGTATGAGGTTAGAGGGTGTGCTAACCAGGAATCTCCAGACAGACAGAACCAGCAGGAGATTGAGTGGGTGGGTAGGTAGATAGATAGATAGATAGATAGATAGATAGATAGATAGATAGATAGATAGATAGGATAGATATATTAGATAGATAAATAGATGATTGTTATAGACAGAAAGATATAAGTTAATCAATAGATAGATAAATAGATGATAGGCAGACAGAAAGGGAATTTATTACAGACATTGGGTCATGAAATTATGGAGGCTGAGAAGTCCCATGACAGGCTGTCAGCAAACTGGAGTCTCTAGGATGCTAGTAGCTTAGCTCAGTCCAAGTCTAAAGGCCTCAGGACCAGGAAGGTGACAGTGCAATCATCAGTCTGAAGCCAAAGGCCTGACAACCCACAAGGTAACTGGTGTAAGTCCTGGAGTCCAAAGGCTGAATGAAGAGCCTGGAGTTCTGATGGTCAAAGGCAGGCAGAGGAGAGCACCTACTCTATTTTGTACCTTCTTTAATTACAGACCCATGACATTTATTTATTGAGCTGATTATCAATTCTTCTCCTAGACTGGAACCTCCTTGAAGGCAGATCCTATGCCTCTTATTCATCTCTACTGTTAGTGCCTAGCCTAGAACTGGGTGTGCACCATGAATTCAATCGATGTTTAATTCATTCGTTAGTTAATACCCTCATATGACCCTGACTAGGACTACTTCCTCTTTGCCTCTTAATATGTTCTTCTCATCTGTTCTGCTCCTATTCTTCTGCTTCTGTTCTTCTCCTTGCCAGAAGTATCCTCTAACCTTTTTCATTTCCCCTTTTATTTTTTGCAGGGCACCAAATTCTTGAGAGAATAATTCTGTCATTGTAGTTTCTGCTGACTCTTGCTCACATAGCTTGTTTTTGTTGTTGTTGTTGTTTTTGTTTTGCATGTGGTTTGTGATTTTGGATTATGAACTAATGTTTGAGAAGGGGCCATAAGGCATTACCAATCAAAAATCACTTTAAGTTAATTTTGCAACTTAAAGTTTCCTGTACAATGCAGGTGGTATAAATTCAAACTCCAAACCTATGTGAGGATAAGTGTTTCATCCATTTGTGCTGCTACAACAAGACATCTGAGACTGGGAGATTTATAAAGAACAGACATTTATTTCTCATAGTTCTAGAGACTGAAAATTCAAGATCAATGTAATTTTGGCAACATCTAAATGTTGGAGGGGACACATGCAAATCATAGCAGTAGGCCTACCTATAGTAACAAATTCACATTTCTTTTTTCACCAGAGTCCAATTTGATAAAACGCTTCCCTGCTGGTCTTCCTTTGCCAGGAAGCTCATTTCTCCTTAGTTCACACTTTCCTTGAGAATCCTGTTTTATATGTGTGAAGACCATCTCGGTTTCTGTATTTCACATTGTGTGGGCCCAAGATCAGAAGATCCACAAAAAGCATTAAAATTCAAGACTCGACTGGCATAATGGCTAACATCTGCAATCCCATAGCTCTGGGAGACTGAGGTAAAAGGATAGTTTGAGGACCAGAGTTCTGGACTAGCCAGGGCAACATAGCAGGACCCTGTTTCTATAAAAATTCAAAAATTAGCCTGGTGTGGTGGTATAAGCCTGCAGTCCCAGCTACTCAGAAGGTTGAAAAGGATCACTTAAGCCCAGTAGTTGGAAGCTTCTGTGATCATGACACTGTACTCCAGCCTGGGCAACAGAGCAGGTTCCTATCTCAAAACAAAAACAAAAAAATCCTCTAAGACTCTAGACCAAAGATTGGCGAAGTATAATCCCTGGACCAAATCTAGCTTGCCACAAGTCAAATCCTCTCACACCCTTTTGCTCACATGTTGTCTATGGCTACATTCATGCTCCAAGTCAGAGTTGAGCAGTTTCAACAGAGACTATTTGGGCTCATAAAGCTACATTTACTAGTTAATACTTACTATCTGGCCCTTTACAGATAATGTTTGTCAACCCTTGCTCTAGACAACCAGGACCACCAAAATCACCAGCAACTCTCTCTCTGTTTTGAGCCCCTAGGAATTACTCTCAACTTTTTGCAACCCTGGTGATACATTTCAAAGGAATTTTGTGTCCAGCAAGTTTAGCTATATTGTATAGGAAGATTTCCTTGGACTTCTAGTCTACCGCATTGCCTCTTCTCTCTTAGCATCTCAAAATCTTAATCATCTTTTGCGGTCTAAAAGGGAATGCTCTCCACTAAGAAGCCCTTCCCCAGTGATTTCAGCTGATAGAACCAAATGCATATGCAGACCTTTAATGTTCTTGTCATCTCTTATCCATGGTTCAGAGATTCATTATAAGAGAGTGTGTGTGTGTGTGTGTGTGTGTGTGTGTGTGTGTGTGTGTGTGTGTGTGTGTTTAACTGCTCTCCATTTGCATTGGGTAGGTAATTATTCCAAGTTGCAAGGCCCTCAGAATCTCAAGAACAAAGTTTATATTTAAATCAAGACCTAGCATTGTGGAATTAGAGAGTCGAAACTATCCTGAGGTTCTACAGAGCTCTAAATTTGGTGGTTTAGAAAAGAAAAACTCCTTGATCTTACTACAGCAATGGAAAATGCAGCAGGGAATAGTAGTAAGGATTCATACTTTGGGTTTAGACAGAACTGGGTTCAAATCCCAGTTCTAGCTAATCCCATACTAGTTATATGACCCTGAACAACTACCTAACACTTCTGAGTTCAGGTTGTTTTGTCTAATAGAGGAAATGTAAAATGAAGGGTGTCAGGCCCACCCTGGACAATTGAAAGACTTAGAGAGAACGTATGCATGGTATATGATGTACAAAGGTGATCCGTGAGCTATTATCATGCTGTTACGAAACACTTGTTTATTAATGATCTTGAGACCACACTTGAAGATGGCTTTGACTATTCCAGTACCCTAAGCATCCAGCTGGAATTCGATTTGTGTTTGTATCCAAGTTTGTGAAACTTGGACAAGAAGCCTAGGAAACACAGAAAGTGAGGAATTGGCAAGGATGCATTCATAGACCTTTCAAAAGAGCAGACTTTCAAAATTTTAGTTCTAACCGCAGAAATTCTGCAGGACTAGACTATGAATGGGCCAAATGACCTAACCAATTTAATCAACAGAAAAGTGTTTACTAAGTTATAACTCTAATAGCGATCAAAACATGTTGGTTGACTGCTACTGCTACAGTTAACACATCTTGGTTTGGTATTTGGTGTTGGCCTCCTTGACAGCTCTGTTGGTATCTTGTCCCACCATGCCCAGCAGACCTGAGCTTTGCCAGCTAGTTTAGTTCTTTAAGGGAAAACAAATTTGCTTGATTTATTTCCCTCTCTCTTGGCATTTGCAACAGAAGAACAGGGCCCAAGGCAGAAACGGAAGAGGGACATGGGGTGGCCTGGAGCTGCACTGCCTACCGCTAGGCTGGCTTAGACCTATACTTCTGGCACTCATTCGGAGGTGCTAGAAGTCTCATCCAGGGGCCCTGGGCAATGGGTTAGACTGGGGATAGAAGAGAAGAGAAGTCACAGATTTATAATTTATTTATGGCCCCAGTCATAGGAGAGGCAAGGAGAGTTTGCTGATGAGGAGGCTGGCTCCACCATGCACAGGGCCTCGACTCCTTTGGCAGTGGTGGGCAGGTACTTGTTGACTTGACCTACCCGAGGCCTTGATTCAGGACCAGCACACCCCCAGATTATGGCGATGCGTCTGTCCTTCATGGGATCCTTCAACATGTCTGCTACATGCAGAGCTCTTTTCTAGGTAGTCAAAGGGGTTTCCAAGCCCTCACAAACACACCTGCCCACACCCTCTCCCAGTTCTCATTGTTTGATTGATCCAAGACTTCTGATTTATTCAGTTATGGGCTTTGAAACATACTTGTTTGTGTTTTTCACAGAGCCAGACACAGGTGTTCCATAAGTAAGTATCTTGACTATTTCAGCCACTATTTATTAGGATGCTCTGCATCTGCATTAAAAGTCTCAGTGGTAGTAAATGTTTAATTTGTGCAATATTCTTTTTCAAGAATATAATTGTATATTTTTCAAATCAATAAGTTAGCTAAACTAGGTTAATATTATGTTGTACTAAGTTATTCAGAATGGTCCATAACAAACAGTACATTGATGAAATGGTCCATAACAAACAGTACACTGATGACCATTCAGATTTCCCTAGTATACAAAGAACACTGCAAAACTAAAGACACCAAACCCCAGAAGAAAAGTAAGCAAAGGATATAAAAAGACAGTTCACAGAAGTGTAAATAAAAATGGATTTAAACATAAGAAAATATGCTTAATCTTATTCATAAAAATAGAAAACTTAAAACTACATCATCTGCCATTTTCCCCTTTCAGGTAGGCACAGATAAATTTTGATAATACACTTTGTGAGCAACTTGTGAGCAAGGTTGTTAGGGAATTAGGTAAGCTCACAAGCTGCTAGTAAGAGTGTAAGTTGCTATAACCTCACTAAAGTATAATTTGGCAATATTCATATAATTACAGCAGTACACAGGATTGCTCAGTCAAAGCAAGAAATTGCCAAACAAATGTATCCTCAGACATATTTAAGATAATATACAGACAAGATTTTTCATTGTAGCACTGTTTGTAATAGCAAAGGATTGGGAAAAAATCTAAATGTTCATCAATAGAGAACATGCTTAAACATGGTATATGCATGCAGCAGAATACTATGCAACTATGAAAAGTAGACGGAAGGGGTAACTCTTGGAGGAACTCTTAAGGATATATTGTTATGTGAAAAAAGCAAAGTGCAGGACAATATGCATCCTTATGTTGACATATGTATAAAAAAAGTCGGGGGAGAAGACCACACACACACACAAACACACACACACACATACACACACACATACACTTTAATATGCATAGAATATCTCTAAGGATATGCAAGAATTTGTGTGCGTGTGTGTCAGAATCTTAGTCTGTTGCCTGGGCTGGAGGGCAGTGGTATGATCACGGTTCACTGTAGCCTCAAATTCCTGGGCTCAAGTGATCCCTCTGCCTCAGCTTCCCAAGTAACTGGGAACTACAGTGCATGCCACCATGTCCGGCTAATTTTTTTGAATTTTTTTTTTGAGTTGGAGTTTCACTCGGTCACTTGGGCTGGAGTGCAGTGGCATGCTCACAGCCATGCCAGCATCAACCTGCTGGGCTCCGGCGATCCTTTTGCCTCAGCCTTCCAAGTAGCCTGAACTATAGGCGCATGCTACCATGCCCAGCTGATTTGGTTTATTGTGGAGACGAGGTCTCACCAGGTTGCCCGGACTGGCCTCAAACCCGCAGGCTCAGGCGGTCCACTCACCTCGGCCTCCCAAGGTGCTGGGATTACAGGCTGAGCCACTGAGCTCGGCCTTTCTAAAATTTTTATAGAGACAATGTCTCACTATGTTGCCCAGGCTTGTCTTGAACTCCTGGGCTGAAGTAATCCTCCCAATTTGTCCTCTCAAAGTGCTGGAATTACAAATATGAGCCACTGCCTTCAGACAAGAAATTTTTCATTGATGGCCTCTAGGGAGGAAAGCTAGATGTCTGGGAAGAAGGGACTAGATGCAGATTTTTCACTGTGTACCCTTTTGTACCACTCGAATCCTGATCACCAAAATAAACAAAACATTTATTAACAAATTAAGTGCCCCAAGTATTGCCCATAAGTGGTGTTTTTATTGTATTACTGAGCCTTGACAAATTTGGAAGGAAGTTGGCACTGAAATATTCACCAGCTTCACAGTTACCAGACGAGCAGAAGCAGGGGTCGTTGCCCAAAAGAGACCCTGCAATTCTGGGAGTTCAAAAGGAAAGCTTCTCAGGTGTCTTCAAACCATTCTGTATCTGTGTAATCTCTGCCTCTTCCTTTGATTCCCATTGACACCCCCTCCCATGTACCCCCTGCTACGGCCTCTTGGAATAATCTCATCTCAACCCTAACCATTGCCTCCACTAGGGCTGCTTCCAAATGTTCCCAACATTTCCTTTCCCTGGAAGTCTAGCTCCTGGTGGGGTAGAAGGACTAGTAATCTTGCTTGGGATTACATTTTGCTGCCCTGGCCTGAAGCAACTCTGTCTGAACAGTCTCATAGTCTTCCCCAACTATTTGTATCAGCAACTTGTACCAACCTCCAGTCCTGATCTGTAAAGATCAAGCTGACTCCACAGGGTGACAAAAAACAGAGTCCCTATCACCCACCCGCTCTCTACTTTTTCTGGGAGTGGATAAAGAGGTGAGAGGACTTGCTTCTTTCTCTCTCAAAAACAAAACAAATATGGGTGGAAGGGAACAGGTGTTACCTGAACACCTGCAGTCAACTGACAATTTCTGATAACTGTCATAATGGTAAAATCACTATTTTAGACCATTCCTTTCTCTCAAGGATTATCATGTTAAATACTTCCTTGGTGTTTTCTATTTCAATGACTCTGATCCTTATTAGCCAAAATCCATGATAGCTGCTGTCCTACAATTGTCTTCAACCTATCCTAGCTCCAACCTGCACACTGAGGTTGTAACAGTATTCCTAAAGCATTCTGACTCAGACCAGGGCAGCAGCATTGAGTTCTTGAGCACAATTATACTTTTGGAAAAGAATCCTCAAAAGTTAGACCCTGTGCCAGAGAGGATGGCTGGGCTGAGTCTGGAAGGTGTGTCATGCACTCAGTGAGGTGTTGTGCCCATGTGGCGTGGAAGACACTGGGCTGAGTATTAGGTGGGAGAGAGAGAGCCACAGATACAATCTTGGTCCTCAAGGAATCAGCAAGTGGCAGAAAACACAAAACTGTCACACAAGGTGGCTACCACACAAAGCAAAACATGACACAAGATAAAGAATATGTACGGACAACATACCATGGGGGTCCACAGGAGGGAAAGCCTTCATTCAGCTGGAGGAGGTTTCATAAAAGCAAAAAATTATAAGTTGGGTGTTAAAGGTGTCCCCTAAAAGAAGGAGACTGAGACACAAAATATAATGTAAAGACTTTATTTGAGCCAAAGTGAGGACAGCTGCCCAGAAGACCCAAGTAAACTTGGCTATGAGCTGTTTGGCCTTTGTTACAAGCAGGGTTTTTTGGTTTTGTTCTTGTTTTTAAGAGACTGGGTCTGGCTCTGTCATCCAGACTGGAGTACACTGGTGCAATCATAGCTCACTGCAGCCTCAAACTCCTAGGTTCAAAGGATCCTCCTGCCTCAGTACTCTGAGTAGCTGCGACTATAGGTGTGTACCATGCCTAGCTAATTTTTTAAGTTTTTGTAGAGATGAGTTCTCGCTATACTGCTCAGGCTTGTCTTGAACTCCTGAACTCCAGTGATAGATACTCCTGCCTTGGCCTCCCAACGTGTTGGGGTTGTAGGCACAAGCCACAGTACTTGACCACAAGCAGGTTTTTAAAGGCAAAAAAGAGGGGCAGGGAATGGGCTGATGCAAAGTTGTCTGTGAGGACTTCTCACTGGTTTACAGAAATAACATTGATTAGTGATTGATTATATATTGTTAAGTTATAGGGTGTGGATTATAGCATCCAGTATGGCATTGTGTAGATATGGTTTTCCCTCAGGGCCTGATAATTTAAACCCACTTGCATACCTCAGAGAAGTTCTTTTATTTTCTCAAAGGAAAGGTAGAATTTAGAGACATAGAGAAGGAAGGAGAGAGCCTGACTCTAGGTGATCTGGCTGAACTGGGCCATAGGGCAGAGAGGATCATGAGAGGATGAAGATGGGGTGAGGCTCAGCCCCCAGTAACACTACCTACCAAACTTGCATGGCCCTTTATTGTTTATGGGGTTCCTTCCTGTGCCCTGCATTCTACCTTCACAGTGACCCCATGACCTTAGACATTTTTGGATAAAGGAACTATTGCTCAAAGAGAGTTTGAAGTAATTTGCCCAAGGTTACTCAGAGGCAAAAGTTTATTTTCAGTTAGGAAAATATAGAGCACTTTGCATGGGAAGTCAGTAAAATACTGTAGATTTGTGTTGATGGGCCCCAGTTGCCTGGAGCTAATTTTAAAAGTTTGTTCTCTTACATACTTTTAACATTCCCCTGAGTAAATAATTTTCCAATATTCATTTGCATTGTAAGTAATTTCTTCAGGTTAAGTTTCTTCAGGAAAATACCAGGTTAAACTTCAGCCTTGACCCTCTTCAAACTACGCCAAATCTGAATTACTGGTGGGTGAATGAATGGGGTTTCATAGTACATTTCTTTATGTAGGATCAGCTGTGCTGGAGTTTGCAGTCTTACAATTTTCATAGCCACTTTTTAAGTGGTTTTGTGATGGCTTTAGATTAGTGTAGTAATGGGAAGTGTGAATCAGGAGATCTTTTGTCTCTGTCTCTCTCCGTCTCTCTTTCTCTCTCTCTTTCCTTCCTTCTCTCCTTCCTTTCTCTCTCTCTCCTCTCTGTCTCGCTCTCTCTCTTTCTCTGTTTTGTTTTTAATGAGGATTAAAGAATGAATGTGACTTTGATACACCCTTATGAGAGAAATGAATAGAGTGGGTTTTTAAACTTATATTCTGAAATCCCTCCCAAATGTCAGCTGGGGTTGATATTGAATTGGGCAAATAGCAAATAATTGCTTCCTGAGAGATGCCCATTGTTAGGCAGTGATTTGCTCTTATTGTTTTTGTTTTCCTGTTTTTAAATGGTGTTTTGGTTTCATTTTGCTTTATTTTAAGTTTAACCTGGTACTTACCTGAAGAAATGTGTTGTGCTTTGCTTTGGGGCTAGGGAGGGTCACTGCAGAAAAAGTGCTCATAGTCTCTCAACTCTCAGGGGAGGAACTCTACCCCATGTTGATATGGTCTCCCTCAAGGTCTTGAGTGTTCTGAAGACATTTGCTAAGTAGGAGAAATAATCTTCATAAATGTGAACCTGTAACTTTCTAGAACTCCCATACTTTAGGGCATCCTTCATTGCATTTCATTGGGAAAGGAACGTGAGGGCAGGGACACTGATCACCACACCCCCTTAGCCTAGATGAAAAATATAACCAGTTCTTGTCATTTGAGATAGCTATGTTCTTGAAAGGAGGGACCTCAAGAAACTTAGAATAAATTTAGTTCAGATTTTGCCTCAGCATAGTCATTTTTGCTTAGACTGACACACTTTGAATCTAGCACAGGTTAGACATAGATAGATAAATTTCCAGTAGGCAGGTTTTAGGAGGAGTTCAGACATTTTACTGCAAGCCAAGCTGAAAGCCTACCCCACCTCCTTGGCGAATCCCCATCAGATGTAAGACAAGGACAGTCCAACCTTTTAACTCATGGTTTAGCATAATAATCTCTAAGAAACTTTCAGTTTCCTTGTAGAAGGCAGAAGGTCAAAAATCACCCCTTAGCGGGTCAAAGCCATAGAAATGATAATAAAACCACCTTCTTGTTAAGGAATTTCTGAATTGGAAATGCCTGACAGGTCTCTTGCAAGAAAAACCCCTCCCCTTTTCTCCTCCCATCTAGCCTACCACCATGGCAGCAATCATGTGACTAACCCACCCATCTGCCTGCTGACCATCACCTGATGTCAGTACCTGCACTTACCTGCCCCTTCATGATGACATGGAGCAGTCCACCACTCAATCACCTTAATGGCCTTCTTCCATCAAAGGGAAGGATTAAAAGGACTCAACCATGAGCAACCAGCCACCATTGCCTTGCTAAGTTATGGTGTGGCCATGTGTTCTTTGAGTTTTGGCCAGGCCATGTGCCCTGGCTTTGGCCCCTTCCCCTACCTTGGGGAGGTGAATCTCCTCTTTCTTTCACTCTCTTTCTTTCTAATTTAGTTTTTAAATAAACTATGTTTTCTAATCTAGTTTCTGTGCGATTCTTTGTATCTTTCATATGGCATCAGATCGCACCCCGGACACCCACACTACCGGCAGGTCTGGCCTAACATTCTGGAGGCCCCTGCTGGGAGTGTAATCTAACAGTTCTATGAAGTTGCAGGGAACATTGAATTAGTGAATACTGAACTATTTTTCCTAGGGGAAGCACAGGATTGGGTTCCTGTGAACCTCTGAACATAACATTTTCATCAACTAATACATAATCTCATTTCATATCTGTTTCTGTCTACAGACACTTTGTTTACTCTATATTGCTGATTCATTTATACATTGAACTCATGGCCACCTGCACTGTGACTCATACCAGAACAAAGCCTACCTAACACACATTTTTTTTCTCTGGAAGGCATTTCACATCCTTCGTGGGCTTCAGAACACTAGACAGCACTTTAGTGCTACCACTGGGGATCATTTTAACAGTAAAATTCCCCCCCAAAACATGGCACCAAATAGACTGTGAAAAGGACACTTATTTATAGTAAGAAAAAAGAAGGTAGGACATCACCTTGCTTCACCTCAGCTGTGAACATGTACATCAGGAGGCCCAAGATTTTTTGCCATTCCGCACATGTACACAAATGATTTGGGGGTTACAAATAAATTTTAACAAGAAAGCAAACTTAGATTTATGAAACCTGTAAAAAATGAAGATCAACTGATGTTGAATATGTGTGTGTGTTTGTGTGTGGGTATTTGTGGAGGAAATGAAAGATTCTGTGAATGGGCACTGTCAGGACTGCATTTAGCCAGATCAGAGCCTCTACTAGCTTAAATGGTAACTTCATGCAAATCAGATGATGGTGGTCCCTCTGGGCAGCCTCAGGCTTCTGCCAGCACACTGCTTGAGGAGCAGACAGAACAGTCAGCTCCTTCAAGCCAAGAAAAGAAGACCTCTTCCTCCAGGGGAATGAGGCTTTGTACCAGCATAAAAGACTTGGTGGATAGAACACAGACAGTGTTCCAGTCCTTTCTCACTTCCAGGCTGTGCAAACTGCAGACTCAAATGTGGTGTTTCTGATAAAAGAATGAGGCATGAACAGGCCAATGTTGTATTGGGACAGCAGTTAATCCCTCAAACAGTTCCTGTCAATGTATTCCCAAGGGACACTAGTGTCAGTGTTTCCATTCTCTGACCCACATTTTCTTCAGGCCTTAGATTTATTTTAAAGCACCTTGTGTTGATTTCCTAGGGGTATTGTAACAAATGACCACAAACTACACCGTTTAAAACAACAGAAGGGTATTCTCTCACAGTTCTGGAGGCTGAAGTCATGGGGTTGGCAAGGTTAAGCTCCCTCTAGGCGCTAGGGAAGAATCCTCCCTTGCTTCTTCCAGCTTCTGGTAATTCCTGGCAATCCTTGGTGCTCCTTGGCGTGTAGTTGTGTCACTCCAAGCTCTGCTCCTGTCTTCACATGCCTTTCTTCCCCTGTATGTGTCTTTGTGTCCTCTCCTCTTCTTATAAGGACATCAGGCTTTGGATTTAGGGCCCACCCTTAATCTAGTATGACTTCATCTTGGCTAATATATCTGCAAAGATTCTATTTCCAAATGAAGTCATGTTCTAAAGTTCCAGTTGGACATGAATTCTGAGGGGGACAATACTCAACCCATGACCACTCCCATAAATGAAATCTGGGGGGCCAGGCTCGGTGGCTCAGCCTGTAATCCCACACGTTGGGAGGCCTAGATGAGTGAATTGCCTGAGCCTGCAGGTTCGAGACCCACCTGGGCAACTTGGCAAGACCTCATCTTTACAATAAATCAAAAGAATTAGCCAGGCGTGGTAGCGCACACCTGTAGTTCCAGCTACTTGGAAGGCTGAGGTGGAAGGATCGCCAGAGCCCAGTAGGTCGAGGCTGCGGTGCCTGGGAACATGCCACTGCACTCCAGTCTGGGTGACAGAGTGAGACTTCAACTCAAAAAAGAAAAAAGAAAAAAGAAATCTGGGGAAATGTAATGACGGGGACTTTGACTGTCATCTGCTATCTTTTGACCCGAGCTCTAAATTACTCTCAAGGTCTCCACTGTTGCATCCCCCCAGTTTTAAGGTCCCCTTTGTTCCTATGTCCTTCCCAGGTTTAAGGGGTTTGAACCACTGATATTAAGTAAAAAGAGAGAGAAAGGAAAATAAATGGCAGCCACAAGAAAACCCTAAAACTATTTCACCTTGAAAGTTTATGCAAATTTGCACAACCTCGTTAACAATATCTTAAGGTTTGCCGTGACCCAAGGGCAAATTCTGGGGGACACCAGTGTTCAGACATTAGAATTGCACTCAGTATAAAACAGAAAGTTAGACATTAATGATCCCTTCAGCCACAACATTTCCCATGGACTCAGGAAACAAGCACCATGAAGCCAGCCTTGGTGACACACTGTGCTCTGACACATGCTGGAAGACACCACAGCTTTCATTCCACTCTGAACATCGGCATCTTCACCACGATACTAAAACACATCAACTAGCGCAGGCAGACATCTACCTACAACATACCTACAAGGAGTCTTTGATGACAACAAGAAGCTTTTCTGTGAATGATTAAATCCACTGCCCTGTGTAATAAAAATCAAACATAATTTACTCTCCAAAGCTTCTGGAATTGTTCAAAGCTTTCTCCCTTGCCCATTAGTACATGCATAACTTCACCCCTGATCTCAGATGGCCATGTAAATAAGGACGGGACAATCACAGCACGGAATTCTTCTGACCACAGTAGTTAGATGAAGGTTGGGTGTCAGACACAATCAGAGCCAATAAAAAACAATGAAACCCTTCATGGGACTTTGGGGAGAAGGTCATGTTGGGTTTGTGGAGGTAGCTGCTTGTAGCCATACTATCACCATGTAATTACCTGGGAATGAAGCCAAGTTGAAGAACAGTCAGGCTGAGAGAACTGTTGAGATTAAGACTTGATGATGTTAGTTGAACTCTGGATCTAGTCATAGCTGGAGGTGGAAGAAAATGTAACTGTACTTTCAGGTATATGAAGCACTAAACTTTCTTTCTTGTTAAAGGAAATTTGAGCTGAATCTTCTATCACCTGCAACAAAAGGACTCTACTGATATGGCATTGTATAAAACCACCGAGAAGGGCATACATAGTGACATAAATTGAAAATAAATACCTGGCAGGGTGCTGTGGTTCACGTCTATAAGTCCAGTACTTTGGGAGGCTGAGGTGAGAGGATTGTCTGAGCCCACTGGTTCAAGACCAGCCTGGGTAACTTGGCAAAACCTCATCTCTACAATAAATAAAAAAATTAGCTGGGCATGGTGACGCATGCCTGTAGTTCCAGCTACTTGGAAGGCTGAGGTAGAAGGATCGCCTGAGCCCAGCAGGTGAGGCTGCGGTGGCTGTGTGTATGCTAGTGCACTCCAGCTTGGGCGACCAAATGAGACTCAAGAAACAAACAAACAAATAAATAAATTCCTAAGTTTTCCCTCATGAGAGAATGGACCATTTTGGACAAGAGGATCCCAGAAAAACCTTAAAAACTGAATTCCCAGTCATGATGGGAAGGGAGGTCAGACACATCTCGTTATACTCCATCCTTTTTGAAGTTTACACACCACAACTGACCAGCATTAATGTTAAAATAGAGATAATAAGACTAATAAAACGGACTGTTTGTGACGATAAGATATCAAAGTGTAAACAGCATCTAAGGTCATGTCAGGCAAGGGTTAAGTTACACACCCTGACAGGTCACGCTGACCCAGTGTATTGGTAAACAGACTTCTTTAGTTTAATGTAAGCATTCCTTTCTGTTGACTCCAAAGTTTTAGACAAAGCTTTATTCCTTTAGCCAGTGACAAAATGAAGAATCTCTGAACCCACCTATGCCCCGTAAGCCCCCCGCTTCAAGATATCCTGCCTTTTTGGGTCAAACCAATACCTTCCATGTGTTGATTAATGTCTTTGCCTGTAACTCCTGCCTTTCTAAAATGTATAAAACCAAACTGCAATCCAACTGCTGTGGGCACACTTTCTCAAGACATCTTGAGACTGTGTTCTTCAGGCCATGGTTACTCATATTGGCTCAGAATAAACCTCTTCAAGATATTTTACAGATCTTTTTGCATTTCATAAGCATGATGATTGGGTATTCACATGCATGGGTGAAACGTGACCCCCATCAAACCTTGTTATGATGTTGGCACATTACCTGTCTGACAATGGAAACAAAACAAATAAAATAAAAATTTTCAGAGTCTGGTTATTTCCATTAACTGTGACTCGTCCAGCAGGCATCAGGCTCCACTCCTTTCTCAGTAGGACACAGGAGATCATTCTGAACTGTGCAAACACCATGGTCACCCAGCAAGATCTGTTTCTGTGATCATCCAGGAGACATTGGCTTTGAGCTCATTCTACACAGAAGTCTCCAGTGCTCTCCCAGGCTGTTCCTGCTAGTCCTGGTAAGAATCTAGTGTCCACTCTGGAGTGCCTGGCCCCACAGGGTGGCCACTAGTAACAGACACCGAGTCTTTGCCCATCCACCACCTAGTTCACTGCCCTGAAAGTTCAATATCAGCTTCTACAGTAGCTCACCTCCACTTGTTATGGTAGATGCTATGGCAGGCCCTGTTACCTGCTCAGTGTCCACCCCACAGGGTGACCCAAGGCAGATAGATGGAGAGGGCAAAGCCCTGACTGGAGCCACCTAGTGCCAGAGGTTGATGTGTTCGTCCCCAAGACTGGGCTGTGGTGGACTCAGTTTTCGATGTGGCCCTCATCTTTTCTGATACCCTTGCCCCTCACCAGCCTAAACCTGGAAGGGACAATTTGGCCAACATGGGCCCATCTGCCTGACAGTCCAAGATTCTTTCCTTCCTTCTGCCTATGTTCTTTAGGCTAGAGGGGGCTCTGACTTGGGTTTTGCTCCTCCTGTTCTCACACCTCTTTCTCCCTGGCTTGAGCTAAGCCTGTCTCTTTGGTAGAAAGTGTAGGCTGTGGAAGGAATCCCTGAGAGGAGCCACCCAGGCTCAGTTGCTGATGTGCTAAAAGGGAAAGATGACGCTGTAGAAATTTGTTTTGAAGACAGAACAAAGACATGTGCAGCTATCTTATTGCTGAAGGATCAGATTCTGAAGGTCAGGGACTGAATGTTATTAATAAGTTATTCTTCACTTTGCATTTCTTAAATAACTTCTCCCATTCCCTCCCACCTCTAAACAGAAGAATGTCCAGGGCAGATAAAAGCGATGTTGTCCAAAAGAACTTTCTGCAATGGTGGAAATACTGTCTGTCTGTGTCCTCTCCCACAGTGGCCGCAGGCCATATGTTGCCTCTGAGCACTCAAAACATAGCTAGTTGGCCTGAGGAACTGATTTCATTTGTTTCGTTCAAGCTGGTTGTATAGTGCCAGTGTACAGAACCAGTATACAGGTCTCACATTCAGCAAGTCAAAAGAGAAAGACACAATTGTTATGATGAAAGCCCCTTCCCTCGGTTAGGAATGGTAGTGCAATTCTACATCCTCCTTCTCGGACATGCACTCCGGGTGCCTAGTTACTTCACACTGGAGACTTGTTCATTGTCACTCGCAGACACACAGCAACGAACAGGTGTTTTGCAGCATTTCATACCTCCTTGTCTCCACACATCTTCTGTGCCCTGCACACACCATTTCCAAGAAGCAGATCCTTAACCCTGGTCACTGGCTGTCTCATACAGACATGCTTCTTGTTTTCCTTGGAGAGTTTTCCTTTTGCATCAGGGGCTGCTGACCTATCAGGAGGCTCTTTGAGGAAGGTCACTGAACAGCAGGAAACAGCTCCATAGAAGCTCATTCTCCCAGGCTCCAGGAGGACGGAGGAGAAGGCCAGTCTCCTGTTCTGGCTTATTTTCTTTGGGAAGTGCCTGTCATCCAGGCCTCTCTGGGGAGTCTGCCCGCCTGAGCCCCGCCAGTGCTGTTATGTATATTCACAGAGGCTGCACAGCAAGATAATCCCGGGAGTTGGGAGGGCTCTCAAAAGCAGGGGAAACCTTTCACCTTATGTCCTGACCCTGAATTTTAAAACCACAAGGCCCCTATGCTATGATCCTGAGCTTGCCCGGGGTAGAGGGAGAGGAAGGAAGAGGAAGGGAGAAGGGAGGCAGACGATAGATAGGGAGTGAAGCACCCCTATACAGGCTAGAACGGGGCTGAAGAAGCCATCACATTCCGATACTATACCAGTTTTGAGGATGACTGATTGTCAAGGGCAATGATAAAAACTTACATTTGTACGGTTTTCCAGCACTTTCTCATAGAGCATCCCACCTAACTCCTCTCAAATGCACAGCATTGTCAACATCCTCAACTGTGAGAGGAGAAGGCTGCACCAGGGCCCTCTTTGAAGTCACATGCCAGGAATTGGTGGAGCAGTTTTGTTACAGTTGGATCCAATAAATCGACTGCTATCCCTCATGACCAATTAAGATACGAGAGGCAGAGACTTAGAGAAAAGGGAATGTTAAATTTCTATAACCAGGTTATATTGAGACTGGTTGGCATCATTGCCCAAAATTCTGCTCAGAGCAACACAAATTCATTCCAGCATTTATACCCAAAATTCATAGCCCTTTGCCCACCTGGAGTTTGAAGCCTACGGGCAGTTTTAGTATAACTCTAGATTTACATGAATAATTTTTGATATATTTGGATACTGATGTGACACAAAGTCTCCTGGTTATGCTGACATTTTGGAATTTACAATATGTTCTTTTACTGTATTCATAGAGGAAGGGGCAGACAATTACAATATTTGGAAGGAAGGGAAAATCATAACATTTAAGATGATAACATTAAATTGTTTTAAAACATAATTGTAACCATATCCTATTCCCAGAGTCCAGGCCTATAATGGTCTGATGTCCTTGTATTCACAGATGGAGGGGAGATGGGCAATGCCCACTCCAGGCTTTCAGATACATTCCTGTTGGCCTTGGTCCACTCTCCTAATCATTAGGTGGTCTGGCTTGCCAGTTGTTTCTTTTTCAGCACCAGCAATGGCTTACTAGGTAAGTTTGGCCAGTTGTGCAAGGCCGTGCTAGGAGGGGAGGGGCGAATAGGAAAAATGTACACTTTTGAATCCAAGCAACTTTACATTTAGTTCAACTCAACTACAAAAGAATACAAGTTTTTTGAAGTTTTTTCTTAATGACAGTTCTAATATAACCAAAATGGTCTCTTTTTAGCCTATAACAGGTTGACTGTCCAAGGTGACGAGGGGCCTGAAATAGGTGCAAGCATGGAGATGAGGGTGCCAGGATATGTGGGAGGGGGAACGGAGGTGGCCACAGGGAAAAAACTCTTAAGAGGACATGAGACATATTCTAAGCTCAAGACAGCACTGACCTTGACAGTATTACAGCAATCAATACTCCTGGCCCACAAGTTGCCTGCCACTGTTCTCAGGTAGACACACTAAACAGTCACACACTGATGAGTCTTTATGGTCATACCACATTTTTCAGTTTGTCAAGTGACTTATACATGCATAATTTCACTTGATCCTTGCAGCAAAGTTGTGAAGTAGGGCGTTAAGTCAAGGATGTTATCACATCCACCATGTGGGTGAGAAAATGTAGCCCAAGTTAATTCAGAAACTTGTTCCGTGCTAAACAGTTGACAAGTGACAAAGCAAAGACTTTATTTTATTTCATTTTATTATTTTACTTTTCTTAGAGATAGAGTCTCAATCTGTTGCCCAGGCTGGAGTGCAGTGGCACAATCACAGCTCACTGCAACTTTGAACTCCTGAGTTCAAGGGATCTTTCTACCTCAGCCTCATGAGTAGCTGGGACTACAGGTGCACCCTATAACACCCAGCTAAACAGCAAAGATTCTAACCTCCTCCTCTGCCTCCAGGTCCGTGCTGTTTCCTCTGCAGGCAGGGGCTGCTGCAGCCCCTCAACTCAGCACATTCACTGTTTACCTTCTCTCCAGCCAAGGCACAAGAGGGGAGGTGCCTGGCCTCTCCCCAATTGTCTACTCCCTGTCTGATCAATCCTCAGCTAGATGTTGCCCCATCTAAATGGGTCTGCAGGAGCCCCAAGAGTGCCCACCTAGGAGGAGCCTGCACCGCCCTCATCCCAGGAGTCAGAGCCAGCAGAGGCTGCGAGCCTGTGTTGTGTCAGCAAGAAACCTAGCAGAACCAGGCCCGCCGGCCCATCTGCCAGGACATGTCCATTAGTCATCACGTTTGCTCCCCTCAGGACTGCTCTGCAGAGCTTCATACAGACACGGATTGCTGAGCCCTGCAACTATGCAACCAGCCTCAGGACCAGGAGCCCCCCTCAAGCAACGTCTGTAGGAAGGAGCTCCGTGCATGGCTGACATATCCCCTGAAGATGCTTGCCTTCCAAGACACTTCCTCCCTCCTCTCTCTGGGGGCCTGAAGGGTGCATAGCCCAGCCCCCTCCACAACCGGACTGCTTCCTGAGGGGAGTGCAAGCCCAGGCAGCTCCAGGCCTGCCAGCCAGCCACTTCCCTCAGAAAGGCAGCTCTGGCCTAGAAGTGTTCCCTTGGGCCGGGGTGTTCTGGAAAGATATTCAGAGTTCCCAGAAGCCACCCCAGTATACTCTGTGTTGGCCCACTGCACACATGTGCCTCACCCACTTCCCTGGAGTCACTCACCCAGGCCCATCCTTCTGATGGGTGCTGGAAGCAGGGAAAGGACTGGGGTGTGGAGGCAGGAAGGCCCGGATCACCTGCTCTGGCTGTGTCCACAGGCAAGCCCCACACATCTGCACCTTCAGGTGCCACTATGCCCTTAGGTCTTCATCTGCACAAGAGGCATAGAACTGCTCACCTTGCCCTCTCCTTCTTTCATTCCTCCATTGAGCACCTACTGTATACTGGATACCATACCAGGAGCTGGGGATATATTCATGAGCAAGCTGCTAGGGCCTGCTCTCAGAGGAGAGAACTCACCACACAATGCCTGGCATGGGGCCTGGCACACACACCACAACATCTCCATGAATGCTTGTGGATGCACATGCCCTTTGGCTTGGGGCTGTTGTGAGGAGCTACTGAGATGGTACAAGGTCAGTGCTTTGCAAACTAGAAAGGGATTATACAAATGTCAGGAACAAGTGGACTGCAGCCATGACAGAGTCAGTGCTTTGCTAGGTGGTCCCAATTGGAAGGGAGAGGTGTGCCTCATGCCCACAGGGAGAATGCGTGTGACTGATGGGGAGAAGGTGCTTGCTGGACCATCTCATAAGTAGGACAAGAATATTCCCAGACATCCAACCCAGGGGACCCTAGGGACCTTGGCTGGGACCCAGGCCAGAGGCCTTGCCTGTGGTTAGATGTCTATGACTTTCTGCAGTGGCCTTTTTGCATGGGGGTTACCCAGGCTCCCGGTGGGAGTTTGGACTGTTCAGAAAAAACTAAACTAATCAGACACATAGGGAATTGTTAATTCAGGCAGGGGCCATATTTCTCATTTAAGAAATCATAGTTATTTTCTATATAGATGGGGATCTTTCTTTTTTTTTTTTTTTGAGTTGGTGTCTCACTCTGTCGCCCAGACTGGAGTGCAGTGGCCACTCCCGGCCACCGCAGCCTTGACCTGCTGGACTCCGGCGATCCTTCCACCTCAGCCTTCCAAGTAGCCGGAATTACAGGCATGCGCTAG
>NW_007246067.1:100039-132435 GCF_000164805.1 Carlito syrichta
AGGCAATCCACTCACCTCAGCCTCCCAAAGGCGCGGGATTACAGGCTGAGCCACCGATGGGGTCTTTCTATGTTGCAGGCTGGTCTCAAATTCCTGAGCTCAAATGATTCCCCCAACTTGACCTCCCAAAGTGCTGGGATTGCAGGTGTGAGCGACCGTGCCCGCCTGCTTATGATTCTTGTAAGGAGATGCAGTTCTTTTCTCCAGGTCTCTGTCTCTCTCTTACATAAACTTTTGAATCCTGCTTAGACACAAGATCACCTGGAACTTGGTTCTCATTTCTCTGTCCTCTAAGTCCACATCAGCTCTCCTTTCACTGCCCTGAGGCCAAGGGAGGGGGGTATCATTTTTTCTAAAATTCTTCAGCATTTCTGAACTCAGCTATTGTAAAAGCTCTGAAATCTTGCTAACCTCCCTTCTAAGCCTCACCATCCAGGGGATGTGCATTCTTTCATGCTGAATTCCTTCCATTTCAGTGAGTCTATCCCAGAACTTAAGTGCTTTCCCATTTTCTCTGCCTCAGGCAAATATGAGTGACAAGCCTTGGATGGATTGATTGATCAGTTGATTGACTTCTGGCCACTGTCCCCTTCTTGTTCCACAGAGCAATTCATTTCCAGTGATGAGATCACAACTCTAAAAATACTAATTAGCATGAAAAGGTCAATAAAAGGGAATGAGAGCTCCAGGGCTGCCCAAGAAAGTGTTTTTCCACACACACACACACACACAGAGAGAGAGAGAGAGAGAGAGAGAGAGAGAGAGAGAGAGAGAGAGAGAGACCTACATGACAGCTGCCCTCCTAATGAAACCACTGGAGGACCAGCTAAGACTTGGGCTTGCCTAGCCAGTGTCTGATCATCCACAGCCCTGGTTACACGAGACCTTGCCCTCCTGGGTGGGGGTCCTTGCCAGGCCTCTTGCTCACCCAGGAATGCATGAGCTTAGGCACCTGAGCTGCCTTTGGCAGAGGCTCCATGGGCATCACTTGAATTCTGCTCAATCAACTGGGATTGAATAGGCACTGAAGAAGATTAGAGCAGGCTGGAGAGCAGGTGCCCTTCTGCCCCTCTATCCATCCATCCATTAACAATCACAGAGGCTGAGAGTGCACCCAGCTGTGGGCTAAGGCTGGGCCTATGAGGGATTTCCAGTCTTCAAAGAACTTGCACTCAAACAGCATCAGGCCCTGCTGAATGCCCCTGGGCTCTCCCTGTCATTAGCCATCCTCCTTCAAAATAACTGGAAAGCAGAAATTTTCCCCATGAGCCTCACTCCAGTCGTCCCTCACCTCCCCCAGGTTAGACCTCCAATCCACCTTGTCCCCAGAAAGCCTTCCCAGGACTGTGGTTCTCAAGGGTGGTTGCATGTCACAATTCACTGTGGTGCCTTTAGAGCATGCGCATCCTGTGTCCTACCATGGGACATTCTGATTTAATAGGTCGGGGCTGGAGTTGGGTATCTGGCTCATAATTTCTGTTTTCAACTCTACCTCCCATCAGAATCAGATTGTGTGTATGGTGGGGGAGGGGAGAGTTTCAAAGGCTCAGGACATGGAATCCACCCCTCTTTCCCAGCACTGATTGAGAACTAAACATCCAGAAAGCGAAAGGCAGTGGGTGTGGCGGAGAGAGCACTGGGTTTCATGTCAGTTGAGAGTTATCTAGGGAGAAATTTTTATTCCTTATTTAATTAATTAATTTATTTATATATTTTGAACTGGTGTCTCACTCCATTGCCCAGACTGGTCCAATCATAACTCACTGCAGCTTTGAACTCCTGGGCTCAGACAATCCTCCTGTCCTAGCCTCACAAGTACCTGGAACTACAGGTACACACCACCATGCCTAGCTAGTTTTTTTTTATTTTTTGTAGAGACAAGGTCGCACTATGTTGCCCAGGCTGGTCTTGAACTTCTGGGCTCAAGCATCCTCCCTTCTTGGCCTCCCAAAGTGCTGAGATTACAGGCATGAGCCACCGTGCCTGGGCAAAGGAGAAATTAGATACTATTCTCCAAGGAAAATAGTTAGAGACCTCCTAACAACAGACAGTGTTGTGATCCTTGACACCCAGGGGCACCCTTCCTTGCCCTCGACTGGCATTGCATTTCAGCTTCACCAGAACCCATGTTACATGCCAAAGTCACATGAAGTGATGTGGCTAGTGCCACTGTTGTTCTGAAAACGCCAAATCCTTGCCAGTCTTAGCATAAGCCTCCTGGGTCAGAACCAAGAGCTGTAGGAAAGGAAACACTTTTCCTGCTCTCACTTTGCAGGGTCTGAGGCAGATGATAGTCACCATCCAAGGTCACTAGGGGCTGAAGAAACTACCTTGGTTGGTCAGGAGATAAATGATGACTGTCTGGGGAAGTTACAGATCCATGAGGTTTGCCCATCAGCTCAGGAAGCCAGCCTGCCAGTCCACCCCTCAGCCTCTGGTGCTGAAATGGAGAGCAGGTAACTCTGGTCCCCATCAGGCTGCGGAAGAAGGACATGCCATCACTCCTGTCATTGTCAGGACTCTTGCATTGAGAAGGGGGGCTTGATAGGGAGGCTCAGAGCAGAGACGAGCCTTGTAAAACTAGTCTTTGGGGCTGAAGTGACACAAAATCTCATGTGGCATTGCCCCAAATACTTCTTTCTCCAGTCAGTGTGGCCCAAGCAGCAACCTCTGGATGTGCCTCTGATGCTGGCACCCTAAGGGATGGCAGTGTGGCAGCAGCCTCTGTTTAGCTGAGCACTTCTCCTGGGATTCACTGACATTCTTCCTGCCTGGGTCCCCATTCCACGGTGCTCAGGAAACACTTTTGAGCAGCACAGGAAGTGCAGGATATGCCAACCACTTAGAAGCCACCAGCCAGCAGCAACAAGAGGCACAGGAGGCACGTGGGGGCTAAGCAAAATGTGTTCTCTCTCCTCATTACAATTTCCACTAGGGACTCCAGAGCCCTCCCTAGCTGGGAGGGTCTTGAGTAGAGAAGGCAGAGGGGGGAGCCCGCTGCAGCACTCTTCTCATTTCGTAACCGTGTCTCACTCAGAAGCCTTCTGTGGGCCAGATGCAGTGGCTCATGCCTGTAATCCCAGCTACTCAGGAGACCGAGGCAGCATGATTGCTTAAGGCAGGCGTTCAAGACCATCCTAAGCAACATAGCAAGGCCCGGTTCCAAAAAAAAAAACTTAGTCAGGCACAGTGGCACACAACTGTAGTCCCAGTCACTCAGGAAGGATTGCTTGAGTTCAAGCTGCAGTGAGCCCAGATCATACAACTGCACTCCAGCCTGGGTGATAGAGAGACTCTCTCTCAAAAAGAAAAAAGCCAGCCGGGCTCGGTGGCTCAACCTGTAATCCCGCGCCTTTGGGAGGCTGAGGTGAGTGGATTGCCTGAGCCCGCGGGTTCGAGACCCGCCTGGGCAGCGAGACCTCATCTCTACAATAAAGCAAAAAATCAGCCGGGCGTGGTAGCGCATGCCTGTAATTCCGGCTACTTGGAAGGCTGAGGCGGAAGGATCGCCGGAGCCCAGCAGGTCAAGGCTGCGGTGGCCGGGAGCGGCCACTGCACTCCAGTCTGGGCGACAGAGTGAGACTCCAACTCAAAAGAAAAAAGAAAATAACCTCTGTGGCTTCTGTTTTTCTGGATCAAAGCATCTCAAATCTAGCCCTGTATGCCTGACTATGTCCCCCCTTCCCCTGGCCCCCACACCCATCCAATCCAACCCATTCTTCAAGCAACACATGAAGACCGACCTCTTCCAGGAAGCATTCACTCCGGCTGATCACTCTAGCTGACACTGCCTCGCTCTGCTCTGAGATGCTCTAGTCCTGCTATTTGCCAGCCTCATGAGAAGAACATAAAGTCCTGATACAGCCCAGATGAGTTGATTGGTGGCTTCCACTAGACCATAGATGTTGAAGGGGAGAAGTCCCTGAGTGGATGGACTCCAGACTTGAGCACCGGGAGTCTGAGCAGCTTCTACTCCAGAACTGCTGCAGGGTGGAGAGGAGTGAGTTAGGAGCTAGAATGGAGTGGCAGTTCCTGCTTGAAGGTTTTTGCCCCAACCTCTGCAGACATTGTCTTCAGCCTTGCCATGGTTCTTCGACATGGCATTGCCCAATTTGTTTCTGGGTCTATTTCTAATTCGTTTCTCTATACTATGCTAGAGAGTCCCACTCACTTAGACTACAAGTGACTGTCAACCATTAGAGTGACCCAATATACAACATGTACAACCGCATACTGTCCAATCTCCAGAAGTCCATCTTTGTGGAGCTGTCCATCTATAGCTACCAGGAACAAAAGGAGAGGATGAGCATCACATAAAGGATGAATTGGGCTTGGGGTTTTGTTGAAAATGTAGCCTGTGGTCTAGAAAGAGCCAGCTAATGCTTTTGGCATCCTGGAATTCATGTGCCAGGAACCAAGCTGAACCACCACCTGACATCTGCTCATGCCCTGACCATGAAGAAACCCTGGGTAAGACTTGGGGCCAAGCCAAGGAATGAACCACATGCTGCTGCCTGGGATTCTGACAATCATCACCATTCATTTGAAACTTTTGGCCAAAAGTCTTCGAAGCTCCTGACTTCCAAGTGACTTCCCAACATCACAGTCCCTTTTCATTTTCTTCATGTTCTCTGCCAGAGAGAGCAAGCTGACCCCATGGGCCTCCCACACACTTGTGGGGAGCCCATTCCCGAGGGACTGAGCCTCAGACATCCTACTAAGGCTTTCCAGATAGTGCGTAAGCATGGCCCATCCCGCAGCATGCAGGAAACTTTCAGTAGAAGTGGAAGTGACAGGGTGTTTAGCAAACATTAAACCAAGAAGCTTAAAAGGCCTGTAAGCATCGTTAAATAAACATTTAGGATGACTGAGAGGGCAGACTATGAAATGGAAAAGAAAGTGTAAACACTTCCTGTGGGCGGGAGAGGCTTTGTCATTTTTCCATCCTTTTCTGGTCATGGGACTATGAGGGTGTAGTCTGAATGAAGCTATCTATTACTTAAAATAAAACCACCATATGCAAGATAGAGTTCCAGTCAGCAGATACCCAGAGGAAAGAACTGGGCCTCTTAGTTCATCCCAATAGTCAGGCTTGATTCTGATACTCATGCCTGAGACCCCAGGCAGCACCCAGGTCGAAGGTGGTTTCAGGGCACACCTGGCTCAGAGTCTCACTCTCTGGTATGTCCCAGCTGTAATAATCAATAAGCAAACCAGCATCAGGACCAGTCAACCCTGACTGAGTGCCAAACACCGTATGCAGACCTCAAACAACCTCATGACGCAGGTATTCTTGCAGAAGGGGAAACCGAGGCTGGGGAAAATTAAGGTCACTGAGTGAGTAGCAAAGCCAGGGTGGGAACTCCAGTTCAAGTGCTCCAAAACCTGCACCTTCTGCAGCACTCCACATTTCCATGAATTTTCATGAGGGTTTCCCACCAAATCCCCTCCCAGGACTCTGCAAGGAAGAGTGGAGACCAGGAGAGAAAGAGGCATTAGAGGCCAGCTCACGGTGACGGGAACGAAGGCCAGAGCACAAGGACGTGGACAGTGGAGATGCAGACCTCCACAGCCTCTCTTGGGTCCCCTGTGCTAATCTGCAGGGTGTCATTTCCCATATGGCTTCAACCTGCCCAGGGAAAGGGCAGTGGGAAGCAAGCCTGGGTCAAGGGGGCAACCAGCCTGCCACATAGGGCTGAGTCCTGGCAGTGTCGTAACAGAGAACATGAAGGCTTTCTCGTGTTCTGCCACAGGACTCAAGCTGGCTGATCATCTTCTCAGGACTTATTTTATTCCCGGTCTCCTACTGATGAAGATGTGGACATTAGGTTCGCAGATATGCCTCCTATCCAGGACACACACACACTCACACACACATGCACATGTGTGTGCATACACACGTACACATACCACCCATTCCCTAAACACTAAGGACTGCCACAGGTCTACCTCCCCACAGCTGTGCCTTCTATCTCTGGCAACTGGTGTTCTTCAGAACCTAGCAAAGCCAAGCCAAGCCAGGCAAAGTCAATAAATAAAGATTCAAAAAGGGCAAGAAAAACAACAGAGCCAGCTGCATCTAGCAGCATCTTTCCCAGGGTCTTCTCAATAGGCTACACCCTTGCCTGTGTCTCTAGGCTCATTCCATAGCCCCAGTTTCTTGACCGCCTCTGTCCCCCAAACTGCCCCATGGCTCCCCATTGAGCAAGGGGGAAGAGGTAGATGTCAGTGCCCAGCAGCCTCCATCAGACTCGCGCAGTCCCCAGCGTCTTAATCTTTACCACCTCTCAATCCCATCTCTCCCAACTCCAGCATCCCAGAGTCTGCACTCTGGTTTCTACAAGTGCTCCCATCCTTCCAGTCCCCACTCTGCTCTCCTCTTTAAGAAGACTCCCCGGCCCTGCCCAAGCCAGAGTCTCCTCCTTCCCCTAAACCCCTCCAGTACTTCCAAGCCTAGAGCTTGACTTCCTCCCACATGCCAAGTCAATTAGTCCTGACTCCTCACTTAGACCCTCCATTGAGGGTCTAAGAGATCAGAGACTATGGCTGCCATGTCTCTGCCACCTGGCACATCACGAGGACTTGTTCTTTGGCGGGGAAGGGAACATCTGTCCTTTTTGTACTAAAGTCAGACCAGCAGCAATCCCCGCAACTGGGCTGGTAGCTGTTGGCTCTGGCTGGACAGTGGGTTCAGAGCACAAGTAAACATACTCCAGAGGCTCAGGAACTGCAGCAGGACTCAGCACTGGCCCAGATCTGCAACAGGCTCAACTGATACCCCAGAGATCCAGTGTGAACCTCATTCCTGTTGTGTTGAAAGAGGAAAAAAAAATAAAAAATAACCTTCGATACTACATATTGAATCAGTTATGAGCTTCCACAAACAAGATTCAATCTTCTCCAAATTAAAGTTATTTTTATAGTATAGTACAAGGACTCAAAAGAACATTTACCATTTATGTGACTACAACTGCTGGCGGGGCCTGTCTGAAACCTCACACATGTGCCAGGGCTCTTAGCTCTGTTTTTGTTGTAATGTAATTATACATTATATGTGAGGATCCCTCAATGTGGATATTTTTCAAAATACTGTGGAAGTTCCCATGCTGAAAGTGAAGTTCCCAGAAGCCTCAGAGAGGGAGAAGCAAGAGAACAGCAGGTATTCACAGTGAGGCCTGCTGTGCATCCATGAAGCTGCAGCCCCCTGCTCTGTTCTTTCTGTGGAAGGATCCTGGGCTTCAGAGCAGGATGGGCATCACTCCAGGGCTGCCCCAGGTCTGTGCGCCCTTAGTCAAGTGACTGACTCTCTGAGAGAGTGCACCTCTATGTTTATATCGGTAAAAAGGGGTGTACTGATGCCTCTTGACTCACAATGGGGTTACATCCCTGATAAACCCATCGTAAGCTGAAAACATCGTAAGTAAAAAAAGTCACTGAAAATACCTAGTCTACCAAATATCACAACTTGGCCTCACCTATCTTAAATGTGCTCAGAACCCACATTGGCCTACAGTCAGGCAAAGTAAACTACCACCAAGCCTATTTTATAATAAAGTGTTGGATGCTGTACATAGTTGGGCATTTTGTAGACATGGTAAAATATAAAACACAAAACACAATATCCAAAGAATACTGGAAACAGAGTATTCTGGAGAATGCAACTCCCAGAACCCCTGAGGACACCAAGATCCATGGATACTCAAATTCCTGACATAAAATGATGTGGTATTTACATGTAACCTACACATACTCTCCTGCACAAGTTAGGTCATCCCTAGATTACTAAGAATACATAGTACAATATAAATGCTATGTAAATAGTTGTTTTACTGTGTTGTTTGGGGATAATGACACAAAAAATGTCTGTATATGTTCAGTACAGGGACAAATATTTTAGATGTGGCTGCGCTGGTCAGGACTGGGCGCAGAGTGACACAGGCCTGCAACATGGGGAAAAGCCAGAAACGAAAGGGGACTTCACAGCCACAACCACCACAGAGCTATTGTTGGCCACGGCCATCTTGGGAGCCCGCTTCTCTCTCACAGTCTCTCTGTGTTCCTTGTGTAAATCCTATACTGTTCAGGCCTGGCTCAGGATCCCCTCCCCTAGAAACCGTTCCTGACCATCCCAACCTCCATAATCACCTTAGGCTTTAGCTGCACCACTTATTCCTATGAAAGGTTCTACACGTTACTATTGCCCCAAAGAGACCAGGAGTTCCTGACATAGATCATGCCTTGTTCTCAATATTTCCATGGTCTCAAATGTGGTACTCAGAATATAGTAAGTGCTCAATAAACCCTTGGTTGTCATTTCTTATTTTTCACCCATCCTCCTTTCTAGAAGTTTGTAGATTTCAACAGAAGATGAAAATTGCATGTCCTGAAAAAAAGTGGCCCTAAGACACAAATATTAACAAGTATTAGTTGGAAGACTTGCTGTTTTTCAGAAACGGATTTTTTAGCATTATATCAGGCTCCAATAACTGAATGTATCATACCATTCTGTCTCTCGGTTAGGAAACCTTCTTTTGTCATCACCCTCAGCCACAAATACTTCCTGAACACTGACTATGTGCTGGACACTATCAATTACAAGAGATATCAGGAGGAAAAGTCACTGCTTTTAGGAAACTAGAGTATATATCTGTTCTATAATAACATAAACTTGCCCAACTTTCAGACATTCTGCATGCCACTGACCTATTTGGCAGGGGTTGGCAATAAAAAATAGCAGAGTCCATCTGCTGGGAAATGAATTAACTGATGGGAAAAAAAATTTTTCCCAAATTCATAAAAGGACATGGTGGTGATGTATATGCATACCAACTTTCTCCTCCATGATCTGGAATTCAGAGGCCATTTTATCTTAGGGTTTAATTGGGGATATTTGTTTAGTTGTTTGGCAAATTAGTAATACAAAAGAATAGGATGGATAAAGAGTAATGGCAGAAAAGGAGGAAATCCAACAGACTTGGCTGCTTCACCTTTCCCTGTGCACCCATGGGGCAAGTTCATCATCTACACTTCCCTTGTAGAAAATGACTGCTTCCTGGAGAAGAACCACATGCTGCTTGAGGAGAACATATCCAACTTACTATAACATGATCAACAATATGGTATTCCTCTGGTAGAGGTTTTTTTTTAATTTTAAAAATGTGGGGTACAAATGAAGGTTAGGTACATACATGGTCATCACACAGGTAAAGTGTGGGTAACTTTATTGATGCTATGTGCCTCCCACCCATGGCAGTGTCCCAGTACTGCAAATCCCCTTCTTACAGTATTATGATAAATGTTCAGGGTCCACTTATGAGTGCATACCTGGTAGAAGTCTTTTTTTTTTTTGAGTTGGAGTCCCACTCTGTCACCCTGACTGGAGTGCAGTGGCCGCTCCCAGCTACCGCAGCCTCGACCTGCAGGGCTCCGGCGATCCTTCCACCTCAGTCTTCCAAGTAGTTGGAACTACAGGTATGCACTACCACGCCCGGCTAATTTTTGATTTTATTGTAGAGATGAGATCTCACCAAGTCGCCCAGGTGGGTCTCGAACCCGTGGGCTCAGGCAATCCACTCACCTCAGCCTCCCAAATGCTGGGATTATAGGCTGAGCCACCAAGCCCGGCTGGTAGAAGTCTTAATCCCCATGCATGGAATGCTTCCACCAAAGGACAAAGTTATGGTTCCATAAAAGTGTTAGTTTTCTTTGTTTGTTTTGTACTTTTGTTTGTTTTTTGAGTTGGAGTCTCACTCTTTCACCCAGGCTGTAGTGCAGTGACACAGTCATAGCTACTGCAGTCTCTACCTGCTGGGCTCAGGTGATCTTTCTGCCTCAGTCTCCCAAAAAGCTGGGACTGCAGGTGTGCGTCACCATGTCCAGCCAATTTTTTGATTTATTGTAGAGACAAGATCTCGTCAAGTTGCCCACGCTGGTTTTAAACTCCTAGATGCAGGCAGTCCTTTCACCTCAGCCTCCCAAAGTGCTGGGATTACAGATGTAAGCTACCACACCAGGCCTTAAGATGCAAGTTAACACAGTCACACAGTCATAGAGGCCCCTCGTGCGTGATGTACTGGCCAGGTGACTGATCCCAATGATCAAGGAGAAATTGGGTTATTAGGGCCATGAGAAAGGTCATAATGGAATAATGATCACAATCAGTAAAGCTGACAATGAATTTCCTGCAAGAGATCCCTTGGGGTATGCATTGGTTTCCTAGAACTACCCTAACAAACCACCATACACGAGTGGCTTAAAATAACAGAAATGTATTCTCTCACAGTTCTGGAGACTAGAGGTCTGAAATCAAGGTGCTGTCTCTGAAAGCCTCCAGGAGAGGGTCCTTCCTTGCCTTGCCCAGTTTCTGGCAGCCTTGGAAATATCTTGGCTTGTGGCAGCATCACTCCGCTCTCTGCCTTTGTCACCACATGGCCTTCTTCCCTCTATGTCTGTGTCTTCACATGTGTCTCCTTTGTGGGTATCTCTCCCAAATTTCCCTCTTCCTATAAGAATGCAGTCATTTGATTGGAGCCCACCCTGATGCCCCATCTTAACTTAATGACATCTGCAAAGACTCTATTTCCAAATAAAGTCACTTTCACAGGGACCAGGTATAGACATATTTTGGGTGACAAAATTCAGTCAATAACACAGTGCCTCTTAGTACTCCCAGGCTCTGTGATTAAATTAGTAGGATTAATTGTAAAGGAATTAGAATTCTGTATGATTACATGCCTTGTAGATGACCTTTTTGCAATAAATTTTCTGCGGGGTCTTTGAGCCTCATGTATGTGGAAGTTTAAATCTCCACAAAACCCAGAAGTTTTCCTCCATTATTCCCTCAAATAGGTTTTCCAAACTTGTTGCTTTCTCTTCTTCCTCAAGAACACTTATGATTCTTAGATTTGAGTGTTTTACATAATCTCATATTTCTTAGAGACTGTTTCTTTCTCTTGTTTTTTTCTTTATTGTTGTCTAATTGGGTTAACTCAAAAGCCAAGTTCTGAGATCCTTTATTCTGCTTATTTTAGTTTACTGTTAAAACTTTCCACTGTATTTTATTCTCCCTAAATGCTTCTTTCATTTTCAGAATATCAGCTTTTTTTTTTAAGGTGTCTGTTTCTTTGGAGAATTTTTCATTCATGTCCTAGTTTTTGTTGTTTTTGTTTTTTTTTAACTTCTTTATGTTGGTCTTCAACTTTCTCTTGAAGTTCATTGACCAACTTTATCAACAGCCTTTTGAATTCTATGTCTAGAATTTCAAAAATTTCATTTTGATTAGGGTTGATTGCTGAAGAGTTGGTGTGGTCTTTTGGGAGGTGTGTTGGAGAACTCTGTTTTTTCACATTGTCAAAATTATTTTTCTGGTTCCTTCTCATTGGGCAATTTCTTCTTGTTTGAGGTTGGCAAGGGGCTGACATAGGCACTGTACAATTTCCTTGGTTATACATAGCCCTAGTGTGGTGAGTTTCTCAATTGCCAGATGAAGAAGGCTTGTGCTTTGTACCTGCACTGGTTCACGGATTACTGAGTAGCCGGAATGTCTTGGAAAGTGCTGTTAACTGGCATTTGGGATCAGACCTTCCCAGAAGTTGAGGGTATTGTGTCCCATGTGGTTGGCCTCCAGCCAGGAGGTGGCACTTGTGAGGGAAAGCTAGCTACAATGGTGGTTGTAGGGCTTCTCCTAGACAAATGCTGGTCCAAGGAAGTGCCCAGCCAGCCTAGACCTGAGCATAGGGCTCTGGGGATTTCCCAAGTTTTTGTCTGTTTTGAGCCTTCTAGGGGAGTGCAGGGGAAAGGAGCCAAAGCACACTACAAGTGTGCACTCTTAGCGGTCCCAGTGAGGGTTAGGAGGAAGTCCCAGGCCACTGGGGTAACACTGTTGTGCATAGCAGGCCCCAAAGAGCTCACAAGTTAAGTGATAGGTTGCTGTGGCAACATGTCCCACCCAGCTCCCGGCCTGGCCTCAGGCAATCTACAATCTGAATGTCAAGGCACAACCATCCTCAGAGCCTCGGGTGTTCTCAGGCAACCCACCCAGCCGGAACCATCTGCAGCAATGTAGTTTGCTCTTGGGGCTTCCCCTCCCTAGCTGACTGGAAAGAAGCTGCTCCACCCTGCAAGGGTTGAGTTCCTGGGAAATGGAGGTTGGTGCCCCTCAAAGTTTTTTTCCTGCACCACCCCCATGGCAGAGCATGGCTGTGGGAAAGGCAGTTTCCCATGAGGGATGGGGTCCTACTAGGTTCAGGGAGGCCTGCAGGTTTACAACAGAAGCACAGAACTCCTGAATTCCCCTCACTCACCTTCTCCCCTGTGTCTGGATGCTGTGGTGAACTGTGGTGATGTAGGCAAGAGTCCAGCCAGTTCCAGTCATAGTCGATGGAATTTTTTTTTTCTTCTTTGCTCTAAGTGGTTATTATCACTCCTTTGGAGACTTGTGGGAACCAGTAGATCCATTCCTATCTGGGTACTAAGGAAACTCTATTTTGGTTTACTGTGTAGGCAAAGCTCACTGTAGCTGCCTCATGTCAACCATCTTAATCTTCTCCCCTAGCATTCTAATGGAATACATTAATGGAAAACTACAGATAAGACTGAAGGCTTAGGTCACCCCACCAGACAGAGAGCTACAACTAGCCAAGGTGCTTGCTAAGAACCAAAGAAGTAAATATGAAACAAAAAGTGCAAAAAGGCTGGGAGCGGTGGCTCAGCCTGTAATCCCAGCACTGTGGGATGCCGAGGCAAGAGGACTGCCTGAGCCCGTGCGTTCAAGACCAGCCTAGGCAACTTGGTGAGACTTCGTCTCTACAATAAATAAAAAAAAATAGTTGAGCATGGTGGTGCATGCCTGTGGTTCCAGCTACTTGGAAGGCTGAGGCAAAAGGATTACCTGTGCCCAGCAGTTCAAGGCTGTGGTGGTCGTGAGCGTGCCACTACACTCCATCCTGGGCAACAGAGCGAGACTCTGATTCAACATAAAAAAGGTGCAAGAAGATACTTGTAAGTAATAACTGCAACATGTGAGTAATTGCAGAATAAGAACTCTAGTAGAGATGAGTACATTTTTATTTTGATAAGAGCATATTTGCACATATAGTCACCAATTATTTTCTCTCTTATTCTCTTCCAATTTCCTACCATCTAATATAAGTCGTGTTAATAGTAATAACTTTATGTCTCAGTATTTAGGTCAGATAATATCACTGGGAAATTGTAACTCAGCTGGAGGTGGAATGAACCTCATTCACAGACGGGTAAAGTGACTTTGCATATTTTAGGGAGAAGACTAGCATGTTTTCATTTGTATGAAGGATAGTTACATTATTTTAGATGAATACATGGTTTTGCTCTTGTCTTTGTGGGAAATATGGTAAAATAGTTGTATATGAATGAGAAGCTTATAAGGGGTGGATACATTTGTATCGAGTCAACTTTGCTAAACTGGAACTGTTTCCAGAAGTTCTGGGTTACTATCAACCACAAGACATATTTTGTGTGAGATCTGGAAGAAGAAGTAAAGTCCAAGATATTCCCTCTTGCCTCATATCCTCGACCTTAGTGGGCACTGCCAGGCTGCCTTAGCCATTAGTCCTGCTCGATGCTGTCAATGGCATCGGAAAGTTGGTGCTGGACACAGGGCCCTGCACCGCCCACATGTCACCCCTCACTTGCTGGCTCACCTAGTCAGTGTGGCAGCTCTGACTCCTGCCGTCTCTCCTGAGCTCACTCCTAGGAGTTTGAGCTCTGTGACAACAGCTACCCTTCTTCACCCGTCATGAAATCTGAAGGGCTAGAGGCAATCAGATGTTGATGTAGGTTCTTGTCCCTACCCACACCATCACCTCTGTAGGTACCTGAGTCCCCTTCTTCCACTTCAAGTACCTCCTTGCATTCCTCTTGCCTGCTTGCTGACTTTGGGCTCCAACGCCAAAGGAAGAAGCAATAACCTTTTATGCCATTTAACTGACCACCCTCCCCCGCCAACAATTGTGCAAAGTCAAATCCCTTTATTAAAAGTCCTGGTTAATGTCCCAGTGGCTCTGCTTTTCTGATTGAACCATGGCAAATACAGAGCTGTCCCAAACTCTTTATTTCACCCTTAGTAGGCACTGACAGGCTACCTTAGCCATCGGACCTGTCAAACCTGCATGCCAACATGCCAATTGAGCACCTGGGGACCTGAGAGAGTTGTGGTCTATAGTATTTTCACCCCTAAGACCCATTTATTAATTATTACCCATGGGTATTTTCTTTTACATCTGTCATCTACCCAAAATTATGTTTATTGAGCACCAGTTAAATTGTTTTTCCATAGCTATTGGTTCACAGATTATCAGAGCTGCTCATCAGCCCGGGAAAGCCAACATTCTTCCACTACTGATATAATTCCAGCCAAAGGGAAGAAACTCAGCATGTGGTCAGTTCTCCAAAGGTCACAGGGAAAGGGAGAGTGTCACATCTTTAAGTTTCCCTCAGAAAATCCTATGGGAAGGGGAAGTGGCACAATCTGCAGATGGGAGAGAGTGGCAACCCACCTTTCCAGTGACCTTATTAGCAGCATCACAACCCAGTCTCCAGTAGAACCACGGATGCAAGAGGAAAGAATGTGGGGGGGAAAGGGAGGAGCTTTAAAATGCACCTTCATGGGGTGTGGAGCGTGGGGTGTGGGGGACACCCTACAGCACTCTAGTTAAGACCAAACCCTTTCTGAGATGGCAGGAAAGAAGGCCAACTGCACACTGCTCAATAGAGGAGAGAATGGCCCTAGATAGCTTTTGGCCCACCCCTGCCAGTTGGTGATGTCAGCATAGCTTGGACAGCATTACAGAAAACCAGAGAAGACAATCACCTCACTTATATGCCACAGCTCTATAATAAATAATACATAATAAATAAAATCGCCTCAGCCTTGGGTTTGCCAGGCCTCAAGAGTGAGAAGTGAACAGAAAGTCATCCCATGAACCACCTCCTGGTAGTAATGACAGGGACAATGACAGCCATAGCAAGACATGGTGTGAGTCTGGAAATCCATGTGCAAGATTATACTCTTCATTAATGAGTGTGAGATCCTGAGTAACTACTGTCACCACTGGTGGCTTGATTTGCATCTTTAAGTAAAGAAGGACACAGAACTACAGTGCCTCCTGGGCAGAGCTAGTAAACATCTGTTAAAGGTCTTCACTCCCACTCCCACACTAGACTTGCTCCTTCACAGAGGGAGTCTGTGCAGAGCTGGTGGCCACACAGCCTGAAGCACAAAGTAAGTGAGCTGGAGAAAGCCCATGTGGTGCAGAATTGGATGCATTACAAGCCTGGGCATCTTGAGGCAGTCTGAATCCACTCTGTGTGAGACCTGGAAGTGGAGGCGGGCACCAGATAGGTAGGCGCTGGGAAGAATGGGAGACCGGCACTGGGAAGAGTCATTTCTCAATGGAGTAGGGTCACACAGACCCACGCACGTCTCGCTCAGTCCATGCCCAACATCTATGTTTAAGGAAAGGCTGGCTCAAGTCAGAAGTGCAGGGGCTGGCTACACACAGAGAAGCCAGTCTGTGTAACTTCCAGTCCTCAGGCCAGTGAGACCCTCCCCAAGGCACCCCATCTGGGAGTGACTGGAGATGTTGAGAATACAGGAGTTGCACCCAGCCATGACCATTAGGGAGACCCAGGCTGCTGTGCCTGCAGGTCAGTGCCCTTCCAGGAGCTCCCAGCCAGGCTTATGCATTCAAATCTGGCAAAAAAGAAAAAAGAAAGTTGTGTTATTTGATTAAACACATCATGATACCTTTCCATAAAAAGTAATTCATGCTGTGGCAGAAAATTGAAGGTATAAATATACTTATAAATGTAAAGAAGAAAACTGTGGTCACCCAAGGTCTTTCTTCTCCTCCCTTAGATAACCACTGGTAACATTTTAGTGTATTCCTTTCTAGGCTTTTCTCTGTGGATATATAAATACAGACTGCATTTTTAAAATAACATTGAATCACATGGTATGTTTTATTACTCTGCTTTGTTCTCTTAACATTTTGTGATAAGCATTTTATTGACATTAAATACTCTTTCCAAACACAATATTTATAGCTGAATAATATTTTGAACGTTCCGGCTGTTTATAATTTTCCACTCTGATATATAGCACTATGATGAGCATTCTTAACCATAAGTCTTTGATCACATTTCTGATTATTTTCTTTAGAAGATCCTCAAAAGTGAGATTACTGGGACAAAATGGCATAAATATTTTTAAGAAAATTTTTATTGTCAAATTTTTTCCAGAAATGTACCAGTCTGCAGTTCTAAAGAGATGTCTTAGTGTAAAAACATTGCAAAAAAAGTATTTTCAAATGCTTTTTAAATTAATAGGAGGAAATTGTATCACATTATTTTGATTCTTTTTTTTATTAATGGTTCTATTGAACAGTTCCTAGGTTTGCTAGCCATTTGGATTTTTTTCTTTTGTTAATTGCTTGTTCGTTTTCTTTGGTCATTTTTCAATTGGCCTATTAATCTCTTTTTATTGACTTGATATAACTAAGGCTACATATTCTTTGTTATATTCACTGCAAATATTTTCATTGTTTTTATTTCACATTTAATTTTTATTATAGGGAGCTTTTTAAAATATGAATAGTTTTGGAGGTTTGGGGTTTGTTTGTTTTGTGTGGTTAAATTTAACAACAGTTAGCTTTGTGATTTATTCCATTGTTTTTATATTTATAAAGTTCTCCCCATTCCAAGATCAGTTAAATGTGCTTCTATATTTTCTTCCAGATAATTAAGAAAATGCATACATCATAATATGTCAGAATTAGAAGGGTTGTCAGAGTCCTACATTTTATAGATGATGAAACTCAGGCTTAAGAGGTAAAGTAACTCAAAATTCAGATCACACAGCCAGTAAGTGGCAAAGCCAAGATTTTATTTTGTATTAAAGTATAATTAGCATATAATCAAATGCACAAAGTATTCAATTTGATGACTTTTTATAATTGCAGACACTCTTGTAACCACCACCCAAATCAAGAGACAGAATGTTTCTGCAACTATCAACAACCATTATCTGATATCTTTCACTACAGACTCTATTTGTATTTTCTAACTACAGACTATATTTGATTTTCTAAAAATTGAATCATACAGTACTTTTTGTGAGTGCCTTTGTCCACTTATCATAATATGTTTGAGAGTCAACCATGCTGTTGTATCTAAAAGTAGTTCATCCTTTTTCATTGCTGAGTAGGATTTCATTGTATGAATATACTACACTATGTTTATCCATTCTCCCGCTTAGCGACACTTGTTTCCAATTTGGGGCTATTGTGAAAAAGACTGATATGAATATTCTTATAGAAGTATTTTTTGGGGATGTGATTTCAATTCACTTTGTAGTGGTATTACTGGATCACTGGATCAATTCATGTTTAACTTTATAACAAAGTAGCTAGGTTTGCCATCTGACCATGGCCTAAGTCATTGAACCACACTGTCCCTCACAGACTCAAACATTAGGAGGTCAAGTTTAAATCCTAGCTATTCCTTTCCCTGCTGAAAACGTTGGCAAATGCCTGATTTCCAGGGTTGTTGTAAAAATTAAAGGAGTTAATATAAAGCACTTACAAGGGGGACTTGCCATGGTCAGTTTTATTCGTTTTGTTTTTGTTTTTTGTTTTTTTTGGTTTGGTTTGGTTTGGTTTTTTTAGTTAGAGTCTCTCTCTGCCACCCAGGTTGGAAGGCACACTCCTGGCCACTGCAGCCTCAACCTGCTGGGCTCAGGCAATTCTTCCACCTCAGTCCTCCAAGTAGCTGGAACTACAGGCACGTACCACCATGCCTGGCTATTTTATTATTTTTTTAAACTATAATAGAATGTGTTTATATTTAGCTTGTCATATACTGGATTCAGGGAATGGTCCCTTGAAACTAGCCAGGAAATGCCTCCCTGTGAGGGTGGGACAACCATTTAAACTTGCTTATAGCAGAAGTCTGTTTCCTCCCACAGATTCATCTGGACCTGCTGCCTAAATGTCCTAGTGTTCAAACCTGGTGGCCTCGAGCCTCCCGGCTGCCTCTAAGGTCCTCACTCCTCACTTCTTGCACTTGCTCTTGTTGGACTCGGCACATACACTTCTGCTTGGGGTATGGCCCCAGCTGGTACCTGCGAACTGGCTGCTTTCAAATACTCCTCGACATGTGAGTGGAATTCCACATCTAGCTCTATTTCTCCTACTTGGGCGCCAACCAAATTGCTCAAGACTCCATTAGCAGTGACTGATCCCTGATGTCTCAGCCTGCAGTCTGTCTAGAGGCAGGTCTTCAGGAAGAACATAACAGCAGCCTGAGGTCATGCTGCTGGGACTGAACTAAAGAGCACCTTTCCAATCCTGGGTGCAGTGGTCCCTCAGTATCCAAAGCAATCAGTTCTGGGACCCCAAGAACACCAAAATCCACAGCAACTCGAGTCCCTGACGTAAAATGGCATTGTCTTTGCATATAACCCATGCTCATCCTCCTGTATACCTCAAATCATCTCTAGATTACTTATAATACCTAATGCAATGCCCACAAATCACCTATTCGCATGTGACCAACATAGTACTCAGCACAGAGCAAATTAAACCTTGCTTTTGAAAACTTTGTGGATTTTTTTGTTTCAAGTTATTTTAGATCCCCAGTTTGTTGAACCCACAGATGCAGAACCCATGGATACAGAGGGCCGACTGTGCCTCCTAATTCCTTCCAGAACATCATCTAGTTCTGCCTTCCTCTACTACTGGGTGGGAGGCTCCACAGAGGCAGAGTCTGAGAAGATTTAGTGCATGAGACCCTAGCACATGGTTACATTTATACATAAGTATTCAATGGCCCTCCTGTGTTCTCACCTGCTGAGCAGATTTTGCATTCCCCCATAGTTCAACTCTGAGTTTTTATTATAAAGATCAGAAATGGATTGAGAAGGAGAACGGAGCCCAGAGGACTTCTTAGATTTCTTTGGAAAACAGAAGCAAACTATTTATCCAATGACAGGAGTACTTATACATAAACAATGGCTAAGCATGTAAGCGTATATAGTTAAAGTATAAATATAACATGCACTTACCCATCCGTGGACTTTATCCACACACTTATCAATGCAGGATGGAAGTTGCCTAATTTGGGACCAAATTATATAGATCAATTATTTGTAGAGAATAACTGAAAGTTTGGAGCTGCAACTAGCTTGGTCAGAGTTGCAGTTTAGGAAGGCAAGCCTTACAGCAGAAGTAAGAAGAAACTGTATTCAATGTTTATCAAGGATACATTAGGTACCAGGCACTGCTACAGGCACTGTCAACAGACAGAGACTCCTGCCCTGGTTTGAATTCTTGCTGCTTTCTAGCCTTGAGGCAAAACTTGTTTCTCCACATGACGATGATGGCTGATGAGGGCCCGGAACCTTAGGACTGAAAATGAAGAGGAGGGTTTGTGCAGGTAGAAGGCACCGGCTGCTCAAATGTGCAAGGGACTGGCAGGTATGAACACAAGTTTCATACCTTCAGAGGTGGCTGACACATTCGCTGTCTCTAAAGAGCCACAGATTAATTCTGACAACCATCTATTTCACAGTTCATTCAGCAGATGTTTTCTGAAAAAATGTGCAGAACAATGCTATTACAATCATGACAAACAACAGTTATAAGTGGGGACTGGCCCAGGTACATGGCCCCCTAAAGGGCTTATGGGATCCATCAGGGACACTCAACACAGAGCTGGGTAACTCTGTTATCCTAGCAGCCTAGCAAGGATGTGGTCTACAGCCCCGCAGCAGAATGCAGCTGTAGTTTGGGGGTCTCGTGCAAAGCTGGAAGGCACCCTGACTTTGCGTGAGAATGAATATAGCAGAATTACGAGATGCACTTGTCTCTCACCCTGCTCAAGTGCCTGCCTTCCTTCTTTAAACATCGTTAATCCCAAAGTCCTGGTCCCTTGCCACTCAGCCTCCAGACTCCACAGTCTACAACCATAACTTTCCAAACTCAAAACATCCACTCAGAGAACATAAATCTCTGGTTCTGGAAGGACCCTCTGGGAAAGAGTGTTAGAAAGCCAAGCCTGAGGCAGCTGACTGCTCCCAGGGGCTGGCCAAGCAGGAGTCTGTCAGCGAGTCAGAGACCTGCTTTTTAGTCTCACTTCTGCACGAACTAGCTGGGTAATTTGGTACAAACACTTAACTTCTCTAGGCCTCAGTTTCTCCACTGGTATGAAGGTGTGCTTAGATCTCTTGGGGCAGCTATAATCATTGTATTTTGTTTCCTAGGACTGCCATAACAAAGTACTACCAAAATGTATTGTCTCACAGTTCTGAAGGCTAAAAGTCTAAGATCAAGGTGACAATAAGGCTGACTCTTTCTGAGACTGTGAGGGAGAATCTATCTTACATTTCTCTCTTGGCTTCTGGTGGTTGCCAGCAAACGGTGTTTCTTGGCTTGGAGACACATCACCCGGATTTCTGCCTTCATGTCACATAGACTTCTCCCTGTGTTTAGAGGGATTTTCTTCACATGGACTTCTCTTTACAGGACAACAGTCATAATGCATGAAGGGCCATCCTATCTACTTCAGTATGACCTCATCTTAACTAATTATACCTTGCAATGACCCTATTTCCAAATAAGGTCATATTATGAGGTACTAGGGGCTAAGGGTTCAACATACAAATTTGGGAGGGGTAGATACAATTTAATCCATAACAAACATCCTGAATCTCTAATTCCTCCTCCCACAGGCCTCTAGAGCAACCATAAAATTATCATTCAAACAAGGAGATCTGAGAGTGAAAAGGGGCACTACTACAATTATGACAAACAACAGGTATAGTAGGGACTAGCCCAGGCAAAATGGGATGGACGGTCCCCTAAAGGGCCTGTAGGATCTGTCAGGGATATCCAACACAGAGCTGGGAGCAGGGGTCCTACAACCACTTCTGCCTCCCACTGGCTCATTTCGTGGCTGGGATGAAAACCACATCCTCTCTCAAAATGAAAATAGAGTGTGAGGAGAGAGAGGAAATGGACACAACAGTGCCTGGAAAGCGTTGAGGGCCCAGGGGCTGGGGCTGGGACAAGAAAAACCACCTGGTTTCAAGCAGTGACTCTTTGCTGACATCCCTGCAGTTATTCCAGCCTGGGTAGGACATGGAGGGGGCATGTGGAACTATGTGAGGCACAGAAAACTTTCCTTCATGAGTGCTCCATTTATCCTGGGTGACTGGCTCATGTGAATAGCTGGAGGGTACCCCTGTGCTCAGTGATGAAGTCCTGAGATCTCTCCCAAGGGCAACAGGGTTCAGAAAATGAGGCCTCGGGGTGCCCTGACGTAACTGAGAGATGTAAATGTCACATGAGAGCAGTGGGGCCAAGGCCAAATTGTACAAGGGACAGAGACTAGAAGAGCCTGAAAAAATATGGCCTCAAATGGATCAAGAAATGCACCTTCCTCCTTTCAGGATTGGTGTAATTTCTTCCTTAAATGTTTGAAAACAAGCCGGGCTCGGTGGCTCAGCCTGTAATCCTGTGCTTTGGGAGGCTGAGGTGAGTGGATTGCCTAAGCCCACCGGTTTGAGACCCGCCTGGGAACTTGGCGAGACCTCATCTCTACAATAAATAAAAAAATCAGCCGGGCGTGGTAGCGCGTGCCTGTAATTCCGGCTACTCAGAAGGCTGAGGTGGAAGGATCGCTGGAGCCCAGCAGGTCCATGCCAGGACACCTTCTTTTCCTGCCTTCTTTTTGATTAATTGGGTTTTTCTTTTTTTTTTTTAGTAACCCATTTTGTCTCCACTATTGGCTTCTTAGTTGCATCTCTTTGTTTGTTTGCTTTTTAGTGCTTACTCTGGAGTTTATAATATAATCCTTTAACTTTTCATAGTCTACCATCAAATGACATTATAACACCTTAATGTATAAGGTCAAAAAGTTTATATGGTATACTTTCACTTCTATATTGCTCCCCTTGTGCTATTGTTGACATATATTTTACCTTTACATATACAGTGATGCAGCACTTAGCAACAGAGATACAGTCTGAGAAACACATCATTGGGTAACTTTGTCATTGTGTGAACATCATGGAGTGAGTTTACATAAACCTAGATGGTATAGCCTATTATATATCTAGGCTATGAGTTACAGCCTACTGGTCCTGGGCTACAGACTTGCACAGCATGTCACTGTACTAAATACTGTAGGCAATTATAACACAATGGTATTTGTGTATCTAAACATACTTAAAAATAGAAAAGATAGAGTAAAAATATAGTATAGTCATGCACTGCATAAGGACATTTTCAAAGATGAACCATATATACCATGGTGGTCCTATAAGATTATAATGGAGCTAAAAAATTCCTATCACCTAATGATGTTGTAGCTGTTGTAACAATATGATACAATTATTTTATTCTTAAAATAAGTTGAGTGTGACCTAAGTGTACAGTGTTTTTAAAGTCTACAGTTGTGTATAGCAATGTCCTAAGCCTTCACATTCACTCACCACTCACTCACTGACTCACCCAGAGCATCTTCCAGTCCTATAAGCTCCCAGGTAAGTGCCCTATACAGGTGTACCACTTTTTATCTTTTATACCGTATGTTTACTGTACCTTTTCCATGTTTCATATACAAATACTTCCCTTTGCATTACAATTGCCTGCAGTATTCAGTGCAACAGCATGCTAGACTGCTGCATGTTTGTAGCCTAAGAGCAATAGACTGTACCACACAGCTTAGAGTGTGTAGTAGGTTCTATCATCTAGGTTTATGTAAGAATGTTCAACTATGTAAGCATAATGTTCACACAACAACAAAATCACCCAACACTACATGTCTCAGAACGTATTCCTGTTAAGTGACCCATGAAAGTATTATAATCCTATGGGACCATCATCATATATTTGGTACATCATTGACCAAAATGTCGTTATTCAAAGTATGACTATATTATAAATCTTACAAAGCATTATTACAAAAGAATCAATAATCTTTTAAAGAGATTCAAAAGTGAAGGAAAATATATTTTATAGTTAATCAAATATTTTCCACTTCTGGCACTTTTCATTTCCTTGTGTATATATTTAAGTCTCTCTCTACCTGGTATCACTTTTATTCTGCCTTAAGATCTTCCTTTAGCATTTATGGTAGCACAGATGTCTTGGATAAATTTTCTCTCAGCTTTTGTTTATCTGAAAATTCTTCATTTTACCTTCTTTGGGAAGACACTTTTGCTCAAAATAGGACTCTAGGTTGACAACAAGGTCCTTTCCCCTTGCTCTTTAAAGACGTTGCTCCACTGTCCTGACATAGTTTCTGACAAGATGACAGCTTTCAATTTTATAATTGCACCTTGATACATAATGTGTCTTTGTTGCCTTGGCTGTTTTTAAATTTTTGTCATTTTATCATGGGTTTTCATCAGTTTGAGTATAATATGCCCAATGGGCTTTTCTTTGTATTTTTCTGCTTGAAATTCTCAGAGTTTCTTGGACTGGTGCATTTCTAGTTTTCATGAACTTGGAAAATTTTTAGCCATCATTGTTTCAAATATTCTGTCCACTTTTTGTGGGACTCCAATTACATGTATGCTGACCGATTGCTAGCGTTCAGTGTGCGCTGAAACTGTTGATTTTTTCCCTCTGATGTATCTTTCTGTGCTTCAGTTAAGATGATTTATTTTCCTGTCTTCAAGTTCATTGAACTTTTCTTCTGCAACATGCTGTTAAAATCCTTTCCAATGAAATTTTCATTTTAATTGAGCATTTTATATGATTCCATTTTCTGTCCTTTCTTAGCATATCAGTTATACATTTTTTTTTACTTTAAAAAAAGCGATTGGCCTAGAGTTTGCAATATACATTTAGAACTAACCCTAGCCCACTTTCAAATAACAATATACTACTTCAGGTATATAGTGTGAGTTCTTTATAATAACAAAATAATTCAAAACCCTCCTCTCTTCCCTGTGTCATTGCTGTCATTCATTTCTCGTATATATGCATACATAAGTGGTATGCATATATATACTTCATAAGCATATATATGTACTCAGTTATGAATTACTTATGATGTATATATCTTATACACTGTACATAAGATGAAATATATCCATAAGTATACAATATTGCCTGCAGAGTTGCTATTATTATTTTGAGCAAACTGTTATATGTTAGATTAAGAATAAGAAAAATAAACGTTTTTCCTTTACTTTCGCTTATTTCTTCTTCAGTGCTCTTTCTTTCTTAATATAGATCTGAATTTCTGACCTACACCATTTTCCTTCCTGCTAAATAACTGCTTTTAATGTTTCTTACATGGCAAGTCTACTGGCAACAAATTTCCTCAATTTTTGTTTGTCTGAGAAAGTCTTTAGTTTTCCATCCACTTTTGAAGGATAATTTCACAAGGTAGAGAATTCCAGGCTGATGAAATTGTTCGCGCAAAGCTTTAACTATTTCACTCCACTCTCTTCTTGTGTGCATGATTTCTAAGGAAACATCAGATGTAATTCTTATCTTTGTTCCTCTATAAGTAAGCCAGAGTTTTCCTTTGGCTTCCTTCGGGATTTTTAAAAATCTTTGCTTATCTGTAACTTGAAAATGATATGCCTTGGTATAGTAGTTTTAACATTTATTCTGCTTGGTGTTCTGTAGCTCCTGGATTTGTGGTTTGGTACTTGACAACAATTTTGGAAAATTATCAGTTAGTATTATTTCAAATATTTCTTCCATTTGCTTTCTCTATTTCTTCTCCTTCTGGTATTCCCATTATGAACATGGCACACATTTTGTAATTGTCCCACCATTCTTGGATATTCTTTTCTTTTTTTTAGTCTTTGTTCCCTTTGTTGTTCAGTTTTGGTAGTTTCTATTGAAATATCTGCAAGCTCAAGATTTTTCCTCAACTATGTCCAGTCTACTAATAAGTCCATCAAAAAAGACTTGTCCATTCTGAAGAATTTCTGAAATTCATCTTTCATTTTTGTTACAGTGTTTGATCTCCAGCATTTATTTTTTCTCCCCCTCAGGACTCCGCTGTCCATCTGTTCCTGCATGCTGTCTACTTTAACATTAGAGGCCTTAGCATATTATTTATAGTTTTTTTAAAAACATCCCCTGTCATAATTCTAACATCCTTGCCATGTCTGGTTCCGATGATGGTTCTATTTCATCAAACTGTGTTTTTTGCCTTTTAATATGACTTGTCATTTTTTCCTGACAACTAGACATGTGGTACTAGGTTATAGGAAGTCCAGGAAATAGGCCTTTGGTAATGTGGTGATAAGGTGTGAGGTCAGAGAGCATTCTGTAGTCCCATGACAAGGTCTCCTTCCTCTGGACTGTGACCTTATTCCCCCTCTCCTTAAGTAGGACAGCATGGCTAGAGCAGCTGGAGTTGGGTATTTCCCTTCACCCATGTGGAAGGGTAGGGCTGATTGGGTATTCTCTCCCACAGGTCAGTTAGGCTCTGATAAAATCCAAGCTAACCAATTTCTCCTGAGGCCGACCTTGTTAAGATGGCCTAAGTTCAGCAGGTTGAGGCTGCAGTGGCTATGAGCATGCCACTACACTTCAGCCTGGGCGACAAGATTGAGACTCCAACTCAAAAAAGAAAAACAGAGTCCTCTAGCATATTTTTTTAAATAAAGATGTGGGGTACAATTCAGGGTTAGGTATACAAACGTTGATTATGAAGGTACCCTTGTTGATGAGGTGTGCCCCTCCCTCCCCTAGCAGTTTCCCTCAACCACCAATCCTACCCCCCTCCCCTGACAGTTTCCCACTTCTGACTGTATTATGATAATTGTTCAAGCTCCACTTATGAGTGAGAACATATGGTACTCTGTTCTTTGTTTCTGTGATAGATCACTGAGTATGATCGACTCTAAATCCATCCAAGTTGCTGCAAAGTCCATATGTTTGTCCTTCCTTAAGGCTGCATAATATTCCATTGTGTATATGTACCAAATTTTTTTAATCCGGTTCAGTTTTGTTGGGCAGCATGGTTGGTTGCATGTTTTTGCTGTTGTGAATAAAGCTGCAACACACATACAGTGTGCAGGTATCTTTTTCGTAGAATTATTTGAGTTCCTCCGGGTATATTCTCAATAGGAGAATTGCTGGGTCATTTGGAAGGTCAATTTCTAGTTCTTTCAGAAATCTGGCATGTTTCAAAACAGTTCCTTTGTTCTCCCATCCTGCTGAAAGCATGAGGAGATTTTTTTTCAGTATTTATTGCAAGAAACCGGTTGAGCTCCTGGAGATAAACTCACAAAATGTGTGTGGGGTAGGGTGTTTTAATGGGTCTCCCTAGAGTTTTAAACCCTTAGACTTGTCCACACCTAGCTTCCAGCAATTTGTCAGTAGCAGTCCAGGTTTTCCTGCCCTGGCACTGATTCTGACAGAGGTTGCTGGTCTAACAAATGGTACTGTCTATTATTTTAAGCCATCCAGTTTGGGACACTTTGTTTCGTAATCCCAGGAAACTTATACAAGAAAGAGCTTAATATTAGTACATGACTGTACACCAAACTCTAGACCTTATTCAGATTTCACCACTTTTTCCACTATTGCCTTTCTCTGTTCCAAAATCCAGTCTAGGATAACACATTGGTTTAGAACACTGGATTTCTCCCCCACCTCTTCTGGACAGGGACACTTTCCAAGGATTCTTTGTTTTTCCTGATCTTAAAAGTACTGGTCAGCATTTTATAAATGTCCCTTTATTAGAATTTCTCTATTATTCTTCCTTTTGTTAAGCTAGGGTTACATGGTTTGGGGGGGAAATCACAGAGATGAAATGCCTTCTCATGGCATCATATCATAAAATAATTTTTAATAACTGGGCATATTACCAGGGATATAAACCTTGATCACATGGTGAAGGTAGCATTGGTAGCAACTGGCTTGTCTCTAGCTGTAAAGCTAACATTTTTCCCCTTCCATACTCTATTCTTTGGAAGTGAGTCACCAAGTCCAACCACACTCAAGGGAATGGAAATAGAAAAAATTAAATTACTTTTCTGTTAATTCAACATGTGTGTCATTTCTGGGTTTGGTTCATTTTTTTCTCTTCTGGCTATGGGTCACGTTTTCCTGCTTCTCTGCAAATCTAGTAATCTTGTGAACTTGACTTTCTTGAACACTGGATTTTGTTGTATTTCTTTCAAGAGTATTAGGCTTTATTCTGACAGGTTAAGTTATTTGCACATCAGTTTAATCTTTTGGGTATTTTTTTAAACCTGTTTTTAGGCATAGAGAAGTGCTTATTCTAAGTTAGCTAAGTGCCACTATCAAGGTGTGTACCTTATGGGATCTTTACAGCAAGTTATCTCCAAGCTTCTGACAGAATCAAATGATTCCCAGTCCTGTATCAGTTCTTTCCCTAACAGTTGTCCTTTGCCCAGGCTCACAGATTGTCATCCTGCTCAAAGACTCAATGACACTCCTGTGCACCTTTCTGGAGCTACTTTGCACATAATTCATTCATCCCCCTTACTCTGTCTCAAAAATCCCAGCACCATGGGCCTCCTGAACTTTTTTTTTTTTTTTGAGTTGGAGTCTCACTCTGTCGCCCAGACTGAAGTGCTGTGGCCGCTCCCGGCCACCGCAGCCTCGACCTGCTGGGCTCCGGCGATCCTTCCACTTCAACCTTCCAAGTAGCCAGAATTATAGGCATGCGCTACCATGCCCGGCTGATTCTTTGATTTATTGTAGAGATGAGGTCTCGCTGCCCAGGTGGGTCTCGAACCCGCGGGCTCAGACAATCCACTCACCTCAGCCTCCCAAAGGCGCGGGATTACAGGCTGACCCACCGAGCCCAGCTTGGACTTGACTCTTTTGTTTCCTTCTCTCAGCTGGCATGGTCTTGGGCTGCCTAGTACCCAGTGTCTGATGATTGTTATTGCATATACTTTATCCAGTTTTTCAGTTGTGCTTGACAGGTAGACAATTGCAGATGCTGTTACCACACATGACAAGAGTGTGTCTGAGTTTCCATAATCCTTCCCTCCTTTTCCTGAGAGGGGTAACCTTTTGCCATTGTTCCTACTTCATAATACCTTACTAGTGGGTTGTGCCTTTTAAGTTCTCCAGTACAGCTGGAAAATTGTATCAACAACTATTTACACTGCACTCTCTCTATGAAGACAATGTGTGTTTTCCATCTCCTATTGGGACCAATCACTTTCCTTCAATATAAAAGGGTAAGAGAGATGGAAGGAGAGGACAGGAGAGAGCATGCTTCTTCTAAGAGGGCTGGTGGCGTGGTAACCATTGACATGGGCATTCTGCCTCCTCCTGCTTCAAACAAAGGGTCCCCAGCACTAGAGCAGAGGCCAGGGAGAGAATTCTCAGGGAAACCCACAAGGTGTTCCTTGGAGTTGGGAGGACCCAGGCTCAGGGGTCCTACTTTCCATAGAAGAGCCCTGTGGGCAGACCATGGGTGGTTCTGTAGAAAGGCCAGTGGTGAGAGGGCTGTCCGGGTATGCTTCCCAGGAACTGGCAGGCCCACAATGCTAAGTGCTTTCTCTGGGCAGAACCAGTGGCCAGGCTGAGTCATCTAAAGGGTTATATGCATGAAAGCACTCTCCAGGACCAGATGATTCCAACTGACAGGAGTGGTTGGGCCTCCAAGAGCAGGGACTGAGGGGTGTCTTGTGTCAATGGGAAAGTGGGGGTTCTCCATGGGGAGAGGAGGAGGTGTCCAATAACTCATAAAAGTGTCCACAAGAGAAGGCCTAGCCCTGGCACCAGCCCAATTAAAAGACAACCATTCCAGATTCTACACATCATCCAAGCTGAGAGCTGCTCGCCCCTGTAGTTCCCCATTGCCCCTCTCCCTTCCCCAAGAAGCAGGAGAGCCAGTGGGGAGGAGGCAGACAGAAGAGGAAAAAACCCCTCCTTCCTCCACTGTAGGTTTCTGAGGTTGTTGGCGGGGAGAGGGAAATTTAACTTGAATAAGAACTTTAACGACATCTTTAGATTAGCCTGACTATTTGGTACATGAGAACGAGACTGTTCTCAGTACTGCAAGGAATCAGAGACCTCTGGAGCCTAATGAGGCCCCAGGAGAGGGGCCCAATGGAGCTGGCAGGAAGGTGATGACATGGGAGATGGGAGATGAGCTCACTACTTCAGCCCAAGCCGGGTCCTTTGGCAAACTAGTTACAAATATTAAACCCATCAAAATAGTTTATAGGAAGAGAGCTGGGACCCCAGAATCTCCTGGATAAGCAAGTAGTTGCTCCAGCCTTTCCCGAGTCCAGACAGGGATTTACTTGCAGGCTGGGGCAGCACTCAGCTCCAGATCTGCCCCCGAAACAAGAATGCTCACAGGGCAGACCTGAAACATGGGCCCCGCTCCCACAGACACTGGAAGACTGGAGTCCCTGCCCAGCCACATGAGACCCACACACCGTTGTACACGCATGGACATACCACCTATGTCCACTGGAAAGAGAAGTAATCAGGCTTCAGAAAGCAGCCCTCAGCTCACGGTGTGAGGCTGCAGCACATGTCACAGAGGGAAAGCAGAACCTTGTCTAGAAAGAATGCCTTCCCAAGTCACCTGGAGGGAAAGACCAGTTGTTTTATTTTATTTTATTTTCCAGACTGTCACAGATCTATTTTTGTAAAATACAATAAAATGAATTTTTTTAATTGAATAGAAGCAAAGCATACAAAGTGCAAGCTCGACATTTGTATTATTAGATTGGACAGACGTAAAATTACTCCATCAAATTGCAATTTCTGCACTTATTTCTTCATGGACCAGTGACAGCCAGTCCATGGCCACGCCATACGCAGTTCTAGCCCGCCAGGTGCTGTCATAGCCACCAGCCCTGTTCAGCCAGCTGGTCGTTAAAATCTGCAGTCATTTGTTCGGCTCAGGCCATGCTCTCTGCATCCCCCTGCTGATCTTCCCAGCTTCCTCAAAGCACCTTCTAATAAGGCCAGTCTCCCGAGCATTGTCCTTCAGTGGTTCCCCAGTGTCTGTTCCATGGCCTAATCTCTGCTCCCACTTTCCTGCTTTTTCCTCTGCCTGGAATGCCCTCTTTCCGGCCTGGCACATTCTCTGAGACTCCACTTCAATGCTTTGTCCTGTGTCCAGGACAGCCTACTGTACGTTGTGACTATGAAGCTTCCCAGGGGAGTACACCACACTCCTCCTACCGTCCATCTCCCCCCTCCCACCCAACACTGTGGTTCTTGCAACTGTGTCTGCCTTCCTGATGGGACTGTAAGCTACCTGGGCCAGCATTCACCCCTGCTTCAGTTCTGTATCCCTCATAATGGCTGGCATAAGGGCTACTCACTACAGCTGACTTTTAACAGTGAATCAAACAACAGTGCCTTCTCCATCAGTCTGCTGGGCAGAGATAAAGAGCTGTTTGTCTGCTCTTCCTACCCCAAGTGCCAGGAGGGTCCAGGCCCTGATGGACCTCAGCCAGGAATTTCCATCCTCACTCAGGAAAAGGGTCAGTTGCTAAGTGGACACTTTTGACAGGCTCTCTGCCCTGCTAAGCTCCTCAGAAAATGAGGACACCAGCTGTCCCCCGTCTCAGTCAAGCGGGATGCTTCCTTTCATGTCTCTCAGGCCTCACTCCCTAGCGGGTGTCTGATCCCAGCGCCAGTTGTCCCAAGATGGGGAAATGGACCCAACAGATGGAAGATAGGTTGGTGCTGTGTCAAGGAAAACCACTTCTGTTTGGCCCCGGTGTGCGTGGCAGGCACAAGGCTTGCTTCCCGGGTGATGAGCTGGGGAAGGAATGCATTGCTGGCTGAAAAACAATCGTGGTTGGTTTTGTTCCTGCATCTGAGATGGCCCTGGGACTGGTGGCAGTGTGCAGGCACCATGTGCTGCATTTCAGACCAGCAGGAGCCAGACCCACATCCCTCCTGCCCCACAGAGCCGCAGCCCTTTCTGCAGTCAGAGCACTGCCCTGCCAGAGATCAGATGTGGCAGCCCCCAAGTCAAAGGCAGTCTGAACCAGGTGACTGAGACACATGAGGAGGAGGGGTAGTCTCTTACCTGGCCTGGCTTGGCTGCTTGACCTTCCACCACAGAGACAGTTTCCCTGTGTGCAGCCAAACCTGTGAGAGGCTTCTCAAGCTGGACCCCTGCTACGTCACCCCTCAGAATAGGAATCCCTGTGCCAAGGACTGTGTCTTTGGCTATGAAGATGAGCCAAGAAAGAAAGACCAGGAAGAACTAAAGAAAACAGATGGTAAGGTTGAGGATGAGGGGACAGAAGGGGACAAAGAGGGAGATATGAAGGAAGGGAATTTTAAAAAAGAGAATGGAAAAGAGAAAAGATAGAAAGAGAGTGAGTCGGAGGAAAAGGAAAAAATGAGGACTTTTTAATGGGGAAAAATAAATGGCAAATAAGAAACAGTATTAGCAATAATCATTTTTTGAGAACCTCATTGATTGATAGGAAATGTTTCTTAAATACATTTCCCTTCCACAGGGCTTGGTGGAAGGTGACCTTGGTCCAAACTCCCTCTTCTCACGTTGGCCAGGAGCAGGACCTCAGGTGAAAGTCACATACTCCCTTCCTCTGCCTTCTAGGCCCAGAGTCCCGAGACATCCAGGGAAGTGAGTTTGGGTTCCACTCCAGCCAGCAGAGAGGCTGTGAAGAGATGTCATTTCCCAGAGGAAGTCTGCTGAGCTGGCTAGAAAAGAGTGTGTGTGTGTGTGTGTGTGTGTGTGTGTGTGTGTGTGTGTGTGTGTGTGTGGCTTGCCTGCCAGAGTTGGAAAATCAGAGGTCTGTGTGTGTGTGTGTGTGTGTGTGTGTGTGTGTGTGTGTGTGTGTGTGTGTATGTGTATGTGTGTGGGCTTATGTGTATAGACTTGTATATATATGTACTGTCTTATGCTGCATAAAACAATTTTGGTCAACAAAGAATTGTGTACATGATTGTGGTCCTGTAAGATTGCAATACTGTATTTTCACTGTACCCTTTCTATGTTTAGATATGCTTATATACACAAATATCACCATGTTACAATTACCCCCAGTATGCAGTACAGTAATTTGCTGTACATGTTTGTATCCTAGGACTAATAAGCCAAACCATAGAGCCTAGCTGTGTGGTATGGTGTACCATTTAGGTTTGTGTAAGTACACTCTATAATGTTTGCACAACAATGAAATCACCTAATGACTCATTTCTCAGACTGTATCCCTGTCATTAAGTGATACATAACTATATATCATCTTATTAATATTTGTAGAAAATGAATGTTGATAGATCCAAAAATATGGAACCACATATACCACAAGTAGTAATACATTATTTTATAGACAGGTAATCAAGCAAGTTTTAGCTTATTGGTTGGATGAATTACTTTTTTTTTTTTTTTTT
>NW_007246067.1:132455-175184 GCF_000164805.1 Carlito syrichta
TGTGTGTGTGTGTGTGTGTGTGTGTGTGTGTGTGTGTGTGTATGTGTATGTGTGTGTGTGGCTTGCCTGCCAGAGTTGGAAAATCAGAGGTCTGATCATTTTGGACTCTGGTGTAACCATTTTCTTCTTGTACTCCTCAGTGTGGTGAGCGAGAGGCAGCAGAAAATGTACTCCATGAAGTCTTTTTCCATTCGGAGGTCGCAAAACTACATAGTTCAAAAATGAGGGTCAGCTGCACACACAGCTTCCAAAGCACACATGCCTGGACTCTGGAAAACATCTTTCACCCTAGAAATGTGAGAAGAAACAGTATTTTAAAATTTGTTTTTATTTGTAATTTTGGTAAGACACACATAACATAAAATGTGCCATCTTAACCCTTTTAGTGTTCAGTTCAGTGGCATTGAGCACAGTCACATTGTTGTGCAACCATCACCACCACCCTTCCCCAGAGCTCTTTTCATCTTGCAAAACTGAAACTCTGAACCCATTAAACAATAACTCTTCATTCCCCCTCCTCTAGCCCCTGGCAACCACCCTACTTTCTGTGTCTATAAATTTGACTACTGTAGGCACTTCATATAAGTGGAATCATGCATTATCTTTTTGTGACTGGTTTACTTTACTTAGCATCATGACTCCAAGGTTCACCCATTCTGTAGCATATGTTAGAATATCCTTCCTTCTAAGCACATTTTAAAGAGGGAAAAGACTGGATAATATTGTATGTATATACCACATTTTGTTTATACATGTTTTGGTTATTGTAAATAATGCTTCAATGAACACAGGTGTACCGATATCTCATTGAGTCCCTGCTTTCAATTATTTAGGTATATACTCAGAAGTGAAATTGCTAGATCATATGGTTATACTATTTTTTATTTTTTGAGGAAACTCCATACTGTTTTCCACATGACTTCACCAATTCACATTCCCACCAATAGTGCACAAGAGTTCCAGTTTCTTCATATCCTCACTAACACTTGTTATTTTCTGGTTTTGATATTAACCATCCTAATGGATTGTAGTAGTATCTCATTATGATTTTGATTTGCATTTCTCTAATGATTAGCGATGTTGCACATTTCTTATATACCTTTTAGACAGTTGTATGTCTTCTTTGAAGAAATGTCTATTCAATTCATTTGCCCATTTTTTAATTTGGTTATTTGTACTTTTGTTGTTGAGTTGTATGAATTCTGTATGTATTCTAGATACTCCTTACCAGATGTATGATTTGCAAATATTTTCTCCTAGTACATGGGTTGCCTTTTCATCTTGTTGACTGTATCCTTGGATAGCAGAAGTTTTTAATTTTGATGTAATCCAATTTATCTATTTATTTTTCATTTATTGTCCATAAGGAATAGTATTTTAAGCCAAATGCAATACTTGGCTCTTTTCAAGATGCCATTAAGTGAGAGAAAGAACAAGATAAAACCCTGTCCTGATGACTGTAATATGTGTATTCCCCCATCTCCCAGTGTCTCATACCAACCCCTACAGGACTCAAGATGACCAGGTTAGGAGCTAACCCTCCCATTCAGTTACCTTCCCTACCAGAGTATATATAAGACGTTATCTGAAATATTTCCTTTGCAGACCTACACTTAATACAGGGTTCTGTATTTTGGTGCTTTTTGTCTTGTTTTGTTTTGTTGTTGTGTAGTTGGGTTTTGTTTTGGGTTTCTTTCCCTGCCTTCTGAGTATGATTTTTCAAGTCCTACAGCAAAAAATATTGCGGAATTGACTTTACATAAAAGATTTCAATGAACCACTTATTTAGAAGAAAACATTCCAGGTTTGCTAGCCAGCTTAGATCTTGACTCCTTGCATCAGAGGGGATCATCCTAAAAAGTCAATAAATGGTCCCAAGGGGAGTGAGCCAAATGCAGACATTTAGTTGTTCTACAAGATAAGGAGTTGAAAGCATTTTATATTAAAGTGTTCAGCATTCAAGGTCCTGGCTCTATGTTTTATGAGCCCTAATTCTGATCCAGTGTCAGCCGCTGGGTTCTCTGCCAAAGAAATACTGGAAAACCAACTTTGCTTTAATTTCATTGGTATGTCATCGGCTGATAGACATCATCTGTAAAGCCAGACCAACCTTTAAAACATTAAACTCTCCTGGAATGAGTGCACCATTTTTCTCTCAGAATGAAAAAACAGAGCTAATTTAATGGAAGACAACGTCAACCCAATAGTGCCAACAGAAGCTGGAGAAGGGATTTTGCAGGGATGGCAAAGCTACTGGAATGCTGCCCAACCTGTTCACCCTTTAGAGCACCTTGCCCTTGCCCTTCTCCCAGGAGCCCACACAGGCCATGCCCTGTCACCTTTGGAGTCCAGCTGTTTCCATGCGTTCCTCTGCTCTTTTTTTTTTTCTTTGCGTTGGAGTCTCACTCTGTCACTCAGACTGGAGTGCAGTGGCCGCTCCCGGCCCGGCCACCGCAGCATCAACCTGCTGGGCTCCGGCGATGCTTCCGCCTCAGCCTTCCAAGTAGCTGGAACTACAGGCACGTGCTACCACAGCCAGCTAACTTTTTTTTTATGTATTGTAGAGATGAGGTCTTACCAAGTTGCCCAGGCAGGTCTCGAACCCACAGGCTCAGGCAATCCACTCACCTCAGCCTCCCAAGGCGCGGGATTACAGGCTGAGCCACCAAGCCCAGCTTCCTCTGCTTTCTTAACCACCCAATTCAAGCTACATGAGTATAAGACATCTGCAACACCCTACACAGAGGAAAATGGGGAAGGGGAAGGGCAGAGGACACAGAACTGTTGTCATACATAGTCACCATCCTCATGGTGCCTGTGGCCAAGCAGAAGTGATTAGAAGACATTCAAGAAGAAGAGTGATCAATACAACTTGGCACCACACAATTTAACATTCCACTGGACACCAAGTATTGGAGGGGCTGGCAAGAGAGGGATCTATGAGAAGGGGATACCCAGGGCCCTTGTTGCACAGACAGATACCAACAAAAACACAAGCATAGACATCCTAACGCCAACATCCATATATGCATGCACCAACACTCCAAAAAGAGATGTGCTCTTCCCACACCAGGGATAAGTATTTTTTTACATTTCTCTCCTAAGAGAAATGAGAAATGGACAAAATCCCAGGGTTTCCTAAAGATTTTTGGTGGTCCAAGAAGACACCCATGGCTGAATTTATAATATGACATCATTCTTTTGCATCATTCCAAACAGGCTTCACATGCACCCTAGAAAAATGCACCCCAAATTCCTGGAAGGGCTGAGTTTTTTTAAAAGAGCACATTTGTGTTCATAGGAGGTAGTTGCTGGAATTTCAGGTGAAGAGAAAGAGAGCCAAGCTTGGAGTGTTTGTTAATAAGTGTTCCAAGTCCTGCAGATACACGTTCATTCCTGTAAATGGACGCCGAACTTTCTTTTTATGCACCCTGGCTCACTTTCAGCACAAGTCAAGTTCAAATGCTTCACGCAACCTGGACAGTGACTGAGCCTCGAGGAAGTCCAGGTGGTTCTGATTAGGTCTGGAAACAAATGACTCGTCCAACAGAGAGCCCAATCAGTCCAAAGGTCTGTGTCCCCTCTGGGTCCAAGTTTCATTCCTGATGGAATGTAGCTTGCCTGTTCAAAGTCTATATTCTTGATTCCTTCTTCCCACCTACCCTCCCCACAAAAAAATCCCCAAGAGAAAAGATTAGCTTGGAAGGAGGCCCCTGAGGTTTTTGTTTGGACATCACCACCCTTTGTAAATCAGCATTTTAATGAGTTAAGTGCACATGAATCAGAAACACAAGGGTCACATTTCCTCCGAAATACTTGGGGGTGGGGTGCAAAATGCACTCCAAATTTGGCCTGATCCACAATCCAGAGGCAGCCCAGGCCCTTGTCAAGTCTCCCTTGTCCTGATGTTTGACCCAGCAGCTGGAATGGTTCCCTCACTCTAGGCCTCCCTCAACCAGCACCCATAGTCCAGAGTCCCCAAGGTGGGCACGTGCCCTGCTGGCTGCACCCACCAGGATAATTCATGCCAACCACCCTGATATCAGGCAGGATGGGAGGCAAGCAATATTAAAACAAAGACAAAGTCTGACATGGAAATTTCAGGAGGAAACGAGCAATTACATGAGAACAAACATTCGCAGGGCTACTCACAGCAATCATCAGAACACAGAGCAGAGATATAAGAACCAGAGTGACAAGTTCGAGGGTCAGGGAAGCCTGCGTCATGGTAGATAAATTGTCCTTCCGGGACAGAGTGGTGACAGCGGTGACCCGCTCCCTGGGCACATATTTGTATGTGCATGCATGTGTGTGTTTGTGTGTGTGTGAAACATAAGTTTTATTTGACTTGACTTGGAAGTTGGATCTCTTTCCCTTGCAGGGGAAACCACTTCTCCTCAACAAGCTTGTTTCCATCCACCAGGCGGGAGGGAAATTGTGAGTAGGTTTGGTCCCGGGATTGCTGAGACATGTGCAGACCAGGAGAGAAGACAAGTCCCCAGCGTGAAGCTGTCTTCTTCAGCTCAGAGCAGACGTAGGGTCACAAGGAAGAGGGCTCAGGAAAGATTTTGCTGCAAGTCAAACTGACCAGGACACACCAGCTGTCCTTTTTCCTTCATCAAGATCCCTGATACAGTCAAGCTAGTTCCTCAGGCTTGAAAGGTAAATTCTTTCCTTCCATCAGTTAAGTGAAAATAAATGCAAGTCTCTGGGTCCTGGTGTACCTCCAGCCTGTCTCCACTCTGTCTCCATTGTAGGATGCTTTCGTCACCCACCTCCAGTCTGCATATGTCATTTGTTCTGGTGCTGCAGGGGAAGACAGCTCGAGAGAATTTTGAAAGTTTGCAGAGTCTACAGTGGCAGTGCCTGGCAAGTAGGGGCAGAGCTAGCAGGGCTTCATGCTGATGTTAATTGCAATTTACATGCTGGTGTTTATTTTTCCTCTAGTCAACTACCAGCTGCCTCTTCCTCCTCCTTTTCCTCTTCTGCTGGGGCCCTGGGCCTCCCCTAAGCCCGGCCCCAGCTGGGGCCTGATTCACTCTGCAGAGGGATGTCTTGCTGCTAGAAGTTGTTAAGTAACCTGCCAAGAGTAGCAGCCATATTTGCATTCCCAGTGGCCTCAGCTGCCGACCTTGGGAGGCAGTACTGACCCCAGAAGAATCCAGTTAATTCTGTAGAACTCGTCCCAGTTGTCCCTGGGCCACATTATGAAATAGGCACTTAGATTTTGGCATGTGATCCTTTCATTTCTTCAGATTATAGGCTTAATCATCTAGGCAACTGGTCAAAATCATGCAGATCTACATAAACTTGGAGAACTAAGCAGCAAAAATGGAAACTAAGGCCCTTAAAGCACTTCCCCGCCCTCAATCTATTTCAGGTACAAATAATGACAGTGGATATTAGTGTGAATCATTAAAAAGTATACACGAGCCGGGCTCAGTGGCTCAGCCTGTAATCCCGCACCTTTGGGAGGCTGAGGTGAGTGGATTGCCAGAGCCCACGGGTCCGTGACCCGCCTGGGCAGGCGAGACCTCGTCTCTACAATACATCAAAAAAATTAGCCGGGTGTGGTAGCGCGCGCCTCTAGTTCCGGCTCCTTGGAAGGCTGAGGCGGAAGGATCGCTGGAGCCCAGCAGATCGAGGCTGCGGTGGCCGGGAGCGGCCACTGCACTCCGGTCTGGGCGACAGTGAGACTCCAACTCAAAAAAAAAAAAGTATACACGAGGTTGGGTGTGGTGGCTCATGGTGGTTTCAGAGGCTGAGGCAAGAGGATCACTTGACGCCAGGAGTTTGAGACCAGCCCAGCCTGGGCAACACAGTGAAAGCCCCAACTCTACAAAAAAAAAATTTTTTTTTTAAATAATCAGTGTGGTGGCTTATGCCTATAGTCTTAGTTATTCAGAAGGCTGAGAAGGGAAGTTCACTTTAGCCTAGGGGTTTGAGCCTGGACAAAAAAGTGCCATTTTGTCTCAAAAAAAAAAAGTGAAAATGAGATTGGATCATGTACAAAGCAATTTAGTAGGATCTCCTGTTTTCTTTTTTCTTTTTTTTTTTTTTTAAGTTGGAGTCTCACTCTGTCTGCCAGACTGGAGTGCAGTGGCCGCTCCCGGTCCCCGCAGCCTCGACCTGCTAGTCTCCGGCAATCCTTCCGCCTCAGCCTTCCAAGTAGCCGGAATTACAGGCGAGCGCTACCACGCCCGGCGCGTTTTTGATTTATTGTAAAGATGAGGTCTGGCCAAGTTGCCCAGGCGGGTCTCGAACCCGTGGGCTCAGGCAATCCACTCACCTCAGCCTCCCAAAGGCGCGGGATTACAGGCTGAACCACCAAGCCCGGCTTCCTGTTTTCTTAATTCTCTCTTGGGAGGAAATTTAGTGTGCAGATCTAAGTTTGGATTGCTTTATTTATATTTAAGCCCTGGTACTCAGGGATCTCAGAGAAGCTCTGGCCCTGAATCCCACCTGGCCAACCAGTGGATAGGCTTCCAAAAGCACAGCTGTAGGAACCCTGGACTCAGGCACTGCAGCGAAGGGAGTAGCTCACAGTTGCCCACAGCAAAGCTGAGCTGGAATCCCAAGGATGGTATCCTCCTATGTGCCTGTGCTGCCTGAGCTGGTCTTCACCACCACCCCCCATCTGCCAGTCCTAGCGCTCAGGTGATGGCAAGGTCATCCTAATTAAAACCACTGTTGGGGCTTCAGCTGTGGAAAATTGCTGGCTCCTTTCTCCTTCCTTCCACCTCCTCTTTCTCTCCTTAAACACACACGTGCAACTTTCCCTTCCTTTAGTTTAGCAAACAACTCTCTTCATGATTAAGTACAGCTCCTTCTTATCTAAATAGTCCACAGATGTAGAGAGACACAGGAGCTCTCTGCTCCTATTTGGAGCTTGTTCTGGTACCCATCGTCTCCAAATCTACAGAAAGCAGCCTCCTTAGCCTTTGCTGACAGAAATTCCTGCTGCCTGAGCCCCAGTAAATCAGCCCCTCAGCAGGCTGTCCCCAGTTTATCAGAGTTGGGCTTCCCCTCCAAAGGCTTCAGCTCCCCTCCCTTTCTAGGCTCTTGCCATCACCTGAGCTTGAAACTGCCCAGACGTGAGCAAATGGAACATGAAAAGTGCCAATTCTGTTGTCAAATTCCCATATAACTTTATATGTTATGTTCAGATAAATACCACCAGTTGGTTAACGCCACCAACCCCTGGCAGTCTGGGGATGTGGGGTGTGCTGGGAAGTTTGGTGAAAGGCACAGCCTGGAATGCTGTAGGTTGCTGGTGGAGGGGCACAGAAAGGGATCTGTGAGTTTCCATAATAGATTTGGAAGGAAAAGAATCATTCCTTAAGGTCTAGGACAGGGATGAAATCAAATAAATGAGTTGAGAAGACTCAACCCCAGACATGACTCTCAGTTTGATTTTCTCTCCTACCCAAAGCATGGTTAATATTTGAGTCCCTAGGAGATGGGTTCTCTATGTGGCTCCCATAGATGGCATGATTACAAGGGACAAGGACCCTTCTCACTCAGCAGCCCTTCTTACTTGCCCAGGAGAGCTTCCCTACTCCAAGGTGCTCTGTGGACCTGCAGCCCCAGCCTCACCCGGGGCTCATTAGACATGCAGACCTCCAGCCCACCTCAGACCTACCCCATCAGAACCCACGTTTTCACACTGATCCCCGGTGGCTCACAGGCATATTAAAGTCTGAGAAGCACCCTTTGGAGAGCCAAATATACCCAACTATAAAGGAAAGAGCCAGGGCTCCCTAATTCCTGCACCTGACTGTCTCTATCCACTGATGCTTAGTAAGAATAACTCAGAACTTCAGAAAGGGCTTCAGATTGGGGGTCAGGGAAGAAGGATACCAAAACAGCCTCCAGTCCCTCATCCCAAGCTACCGCATGTCCTATGAGAATATTCTGCAAAGTAAGATCCTGTGGACTGCTTACATCTGGGAAAGAGTACATTAGTTCAAGGTTCAGAATCTAGGGGTCCGTTGCAAACCTTGGGGAAATTCTGGGGGTGGAAGCCAGGAACTGCATGTCAGCAAGCTCCCCTCGGGGTACTCACATATGCTCAAGCTCAAGAACGGTTCTCCTTCATTCCTTCCATTGCTAGTGGATGGCTGGTACAGATGTCTCTTCCTCAGGAGCAAAAGCGAATTGCTGGCACTTCTAGACCCAAGGTGGGCAGATGGCCTTAAAGATAAGACCAACCTAACTTTGTGTCCTTTGTCTCCTATTGCCCCTGGGCCAGAGAGCATCTGTGTTGTTCATTGAAGAGGCACAGGTGCCATACAGCTTGGGGACAAGTCTGCTGTTCTGGGAGCTGCCAGCATCTCTGAGGCACAAACCTCAAGCAGTCCTGAACCTCAGGCACCCCCAACAGCTGGAATTGCCCTGGAGTTGCACACACTTCACCATCCTTTTGCACACACTTCCCCATCCTTTTGCTAATTTGTTTTTGTTTGGTTTTTTTTTTAAAAAAAAAAAAAAGGAAGCTGGGCTCGGTGGCTCAGCCTGTAATCCCGTGCTTTGGGAGGCTGAGGTGAGTGGATTGCCTGAGCCCATGGGTTCGAGACCCACCTAGGCAACTTGGTGAGACCTCATCTCTACAACAAATCAAAAAATTAGCCGGGCGTGGTAGCGTGCGCCTGTAGTTCCAGCTACTTGGAAGGCTGAGGCGGAAGGATTGCCAGAGCCCAGCAGGTCAAGGCTGCGGTGGCCGGAAGCGGCCACTGCACTCCAGTCTGGGCGAGAGAGTGAGATTCCAACTCAATAAAACAAACAAACAAAAAAAGGAAATGATGGGTCACGGTGGTGGGGCTTCAATGGGGGTGACAATGACATCTACACTCAGCCTAAAAGAAATGCTCTTTCTTATTAATCAAAGGAGACGAAAAAGAAAGGCCAATATTTTCCTTGGCTGGGCTAGCATTTTACTTTCATCCATCAGGTACATTCATATGTGAGAATCTTTTCACACCAAAGCAGATAGAATTTTTTTTTCTCTAGTGCATCATCATTGCTAGCGAAGATGAAGCTCAGCTGCCTCCACAGATAGAATTTTTACAAGTCCTCATACTATGCCTAAAAAGTATCTCTGTGCTTGTGTGTGGTTTGGGGTGACGGCAACACGCCCACTTTTTGCCAGTTGTCTTGAGTTTGGACGTGCCCTAGATCAGGGACCTACATCCATGAATTTATCACTGTAATTGTTTACAGAATTAAGAGTCACATGGAAGGAGTACCTAGGCAAGAAGCACATAACCTCATACGGAACAGGTTGGGCTCAGTAAAGTACAATGCTTGGGTCCCAAAGAGAAGTTCACAGGAAATTCAGATGTTATGTCTACACAACTGGGATTAAGGAGTCCTGTGTTTTAATCCCAGCAAGGCAGTTACCTAGGGGTCTCAAACTAGTTAGAAATCCTGGCAATATCTCATCTTAAATGAAAGGGTGGGTCTCGTGTGGGTCTAAGACTCCATATACAAACAAGTTTTCAAATTCTATTTGGTAATTTTAGTGCTGAGTTGGGCCGGAGGGGGAAGAGCATCTGAAACTAGAAACAGGGAAAAGAAACTTGGGCAGGACTGAAAACTACGTTTTTATAGAGCAAGTATTTAAGCTTCTTTCTGATCTGAAACACACACAGCCAGGAGAAACACTTCTGGAAGTCATTCCCAGGAGCAGATGGTAAGTGGGGGGCGGCGGAGGGTTTGGGTAGCCTACAGTGCCTCCCAAGTTCCCCTTCAGCCTACCCACACCCAGTTATCATTTGAAAGCTGCTGAACAGGGACAAGAAAACCCAAGAGGAGGGGGAAGTACGTGTGCAGTAGAAGAAGGTGAGGAATGTATGACTGGGTGGAAAAAAGTCACAGCACACATTATCATTGATTAATTGAGTAATTTTAGTCAAGTGAATATTGATACATGGTTGGGAAAGCATGAAAATAAAAACACATACAGGAATTACTATTAACATAAGCGATAACATCAAAACATCTGGTAAAATGCAGTTAAAAAAACAACACAAATGAAATGGAATGTAAAACATTTTCACAGTATTCAAAGCTTTTGTAAAAGATTTAGACTCTAAAAGAGGAGTACTACACAAAAGAACTAGAAGAGACAGGAATTTCGTCTGTGTCCCACATATCTGCTGGTGACAGGTCCCTACGGCCAGCACATCACTCTGTGGAAGCTGCCTGAGGTATTCTTCTGAAACAGGTCACCTGAGCCACCACATTGATGAAGTTACAACAGAGCAACCAGTGACTGGGCGTCTGATGGGAAAAACAGATGTTCGGTTTGGGAAACGAGATTGCTGTAATATGCAGAGCCAGATACAAACTGACGCTCTGATCGGATCCTGCTCAGGGAGAACTTGGTGCTCACACACAGGCACCAAGAGCCAAGTGAGACACCGGGTATTTTTTAAATGAACTATTTTTGGAATCCTCACCTCCATTCTATCTTCTAAGATAACTACAAGCATTCTGCCAAGATTTAGCTGAGTTCTGCCAATGGCCTCCCAGGACAGTATCCAGAATGATTATTTTAAAGCTTTACAAATCCTGCCTTGCGATGGTACAAAATCACATAGAGATCTCCTCTTTTGGAAACCAATGACCAAGCCACTGAGGCAGCACACTGGTTCTGATACTCTGATGAGAAAAACAAAGGCTGGTGATAATGCAGCTTTAAGCCCATAGATAGCCTTCCTTTAGGTCCTAAAATTGCTGATGTGATACAGACAAAGCTGGTATATGTCTAACATCTCCATTAAAGTTATACAGTGAAACTCAAAATCAGGGATTCTGAAGGGTGGTAAGACCTGTGCTGCAATTCACATGTTCCACTTATTTTGAACTCCTTCTGAAGATATCACTTCCTACCTGAGAATTCCCATTTAGAGAGCTGCACAGCACGGGCCACCTGTTCTTCCACACTCTGCGGTAACTGCTGATGTCCCAGATGAACTCCTCTACTAGGGACCCAGTCTTGGAGAGAGGGCCTATCATGAGGCACTTTGTCAAAATGAGCAGACACATATGAGCACTGAAATACTGAGTTAATCAGAACGGAGACCCAGACCCATGCACTCATGAACCTGCCCTGAACTTCAGTTTGACAGCAGGAAAGTAGATAATTTCTAATTAACTAATATATATATACATTTTGTAATCATCCAAAATTACAGGCAAATCACACAAGGTCCCTAACACTTTATGATTAAAGGTCAGAGAGAACCAAAAAAAAAAGGGGGGTAAAAATTAGGGGACCACTAGTTGTGAGAGGTTAATTATAACAGGAAACCTCAGGTGGGCAGCTAGATGGGCATGCTGATTTTCAGACTGATGTCTTCGAAAGTCAACAGACTCTTCCACTGTTTCTGGCCAGGGGCATGGGAGTGACACATTACAGCCTCTCTGCAGGATCCAGGTTGGGTATAAACATTCGCCAGGAGGGAAGAATCACTAAGGCCTCGAGGTGGTAAAGAGAATTAAGAACTAGGCTTTGGAGGAAGAAATTAACATTAATTTTTTAGAGCTACTTCTTATACATTGGACAAGTGGAGTGAAGCTGTCTAAGTGAACAAAGTTTACGTATATCACTTATTAAACTTAAGGGCTTTGAGAAACATTTTAGGGTACTTGAGAAAAAAATGCATAGATATTTTGCTTTTGAAACTCTGCTTGGATGAAGACACTTCTGTCAACTTTCCCTCTCCAAAAATGAAACAAAAGGTAAAATGTGCAGAAGGTCAGGCAGTTAGGTTGTTCTGAATTTCTTTGTTTTATAGGCAATCAAGTTTAAAGGAATCTGTTTCTTTACAAATAAAAGAACGAAAAGCACAATTAGTTTTGTTAGGGTTGTGTGGGATAGTAGGGCAACCAAGAACGCCTTGGGAAGGAGACCACCCAGCCCTGCTATCAGGCACATCCGCCTCCCACTGGAAATGCCCAGTGAGAGAGCCTCTCCTCTGGGAAGCAGCCTTGACTGGATCAAGAGACCCTGTCTCAGCACACCTTTTGAAGGCTCATGGTAGACTTTCTTTCAAACTTTGAAAAGTAGGCTTTTGTTGCTGATCTTTAAAAATTGTGATACAAGCAAACAGATGAAGCAAGAATGCCAGGCTTGTCACCTAATTTCACAATTCACCCTGACTCACAGCTTGTTGGACTGTTCTAGAAAGACTGTATTTTCTTCTTTGACTATGTGTTTTGAAAACCACTAGCCATCGCCTTCTCAGTCTGAAAATTGCCATCTCTCTCATGCCCACTGTGCTTTCCCTTACACTCTGGTGGGGCTCCGGCCGCCCTTCCGTATGTCTGAGGTAAGGTCACACCCTGGGCCTTTGGGAACTGCCACCCACAGGGCACCTGAGACAAGTCAATCCACATCCAGAGACAAGCCCATGGGAAGACTACAGGCAATACAGGTGATGACTATCTTCCAGTTTGTTGTCACTATTGATAATGCACTTGTTTTTGTCTTCTGCACCTATGACTTTCTGGAACTGACCTTAATCGTTAAGCGTGACATGTGTCTGTTTCTCTCTAAAGCAGACAGAAAGAGAAACGATTCTAAAATTAAAAGCAACATGACTTACCAAGAGTTAGGATTTTCTAGCTCCAGAGACATGGATCAGCCAATAGACCCACTCCAACAAGTTACAAAATTTCATTTTCATTTTTGCTGCTGTCCCTCATTTTTTGTCCAATCCTTTCCCCCCACTTTTTTTTTCTTGCTGGTAAAAATATTCTTTTGTTGTGGCTGCACCTCCAGTAAGAATGGCTGGCATCCCTCTGGCCCAGGACCTGCCTTGGAACTGAAAAGCCTTCCTACTCTACATGGCCCTTGCCTTGCCAGCCATAGCTATCTGGGGTCTGGGCATGGGTGTGGAGGGGAGGGGGTGGGATACTGCAAGAACAAAGCCAACTGGACTACAATGTCCACTACTGACAGGAGCAGTGTGTGTGTGACCCCCGGGGCTGGGGTCTTCCTTTGACCCCTGCCGCGTCCACCCCCCCAACCCCGCGCTCCCTCCCCAACCCGCCCGGGTGAATCACTTGAACACCGACTGAAACGTGGGGCATTCATGACTCTTCATCTTCCTCATGAAGTTCTTGAACTCCTTGTTTTTCTTGTCCCACTTGTGGATGGCCGTCAGCAGGTACTGGCTCTTCACCTTCCGGCCCATGATGAGAAAGTGGTGGCTGAGGTTGTCCAGCTGATGACAAGGACAGTCAGCCCCGTTCTTCAGGTACAGGACAAGCTTCTTCAGGTCCTTCTTCTTGATGGGCCCCAGCTTCAGGGGCTTCTTCTTCTTGGGGACAATCTTTTTGTCACCATTTTCTTTTTTCACTTCTTTTATTTTCATCCTCAGTGCTAGAGATGGTGGGGAAGACAAGGAGAGAAGGGGAAGAAAAAGCATTTAGAACAAGCTTTTCACCTGAAATGGTGGAGGAGGAAATGGAGGCAAAGAGAAAGCAAAAGAAGGCACAGTTTTTCCACAAAAACCAAGGTCTCCATCCCTTGTTCTGCTGCTGACTCAACCCCCTAGTTTTGTGGTGTCTTTAAAAATAAAAAAAGACAGGGTGTTGCTTAATCACCCAGGCTGGAGTCCAGTGGCACGATCATAGCTCACTGCAACCTCAAGCTCCTGAGCTAAAATGAGACTTCCACCTCAGCCTCCTGAAGAGCACCATGCCTGGCTAATTTTTATTTATTTTGTGTGGAGAGGAAGTCTTGCTATGTTGCCCAGGCTGGTTCTCAAACTCCTGGCCTCAAGTGACCCTCATCTTGGTTCCAAGAGCACTGGGATTACAGGTGTCAGCCACCATACCTGGCCTTTTTGTAGTGTCTAATAGTAGCTCAGAATTGCCACCAGGCACCATAAAAGTTCTCAGATAAATTTCAAAATCCAAATCATATTTCTCTTTTTAAAAATTCAGTGGCTCAGAATATTATACACTGCTTTAAGTAGGGGATCCTATAATCCAATTTAATCCATATAATCTAATGCTATAGCCCTCAATATTCAAAGGAAAAAAAAACCTGATTTTTTTTCTTCTTTAAAGAGAAAGTTACTGGTTTCATTTATTAACATCCAAAGATCTAAAATTCCTTTAAAGTTGGGTGCTGCAAACAAGACAAACAACATCTATGCATGTACACTTGGTAAAGGGCCAGTAAAGAATTGTCATGCTGGGTGTGTTATACATCAATATCAAGCCTCAACATAGGAGTACCTATGACTGGGTTTCTGCAGTGGTTGGACAACAGGTATTGCTAATATCCTGTCAACCACTAATCAACCACTAATCCCCACTAGCAGGTACTCCTAATGTTCTATCAACTGAGGAGACCAACACGAACAAAATCTACTTTGACTTCCCGACAGATGAGAGCAAGTCCCGGTGAAGTCCTAAAAGATAAATCCACGATATGATCTCTCCTCACATCTCCTCAAATGGTACCTGGCTGCTACAGTTCTCGGTGCAACCCCCAGCAGAAAGGGAAAAACACCCCATCCACCAACTACACCTTCTCTTTCCTTTGTCCCTATAGATCCTGGATTAACATTATAATTAATCCATGGACCAGAGCCTTTAGTGATGGCTCCACAGTGTCTACTGATGAGGATAAATCAGAGTAAAGTCACTATAAACTGTGAACACACTAAACACAGAGTATCCTTGTTACAGCCAATTCTCCTCCAAGACTGGCCAGCCCCAGACAAGTCCCAAGGAGTTGGAAATCATTTTCTAGATGCTGCTCACCGGATAATTTCTACATCCTCTGAATTCTCTTGAATTCAAAATTACCAAGCCCCTCTTTTTGGTAACTCAAGGCTTCTATTCACACTCCATGAAGCAAGTCTTAAACCTGAACTAAATAATAACAGTTAATAATTATAAAAGCATGTGATTTATCAGGACATGTACTAAGAATATTTTTTTTTTGAGTTGGAATCTCGCTCTGTCACCCAGGCTGGAGTGCCGTGGCACACTCATGGTCATCCCAGCATCGACCTGCTGGGCTCTCTGGCCATCCTTCTGCCTCAACCTTCCACGTAGCCAGAACTACAGGTGCGCGCTAACACGCCCGGCTAATTTTTTAATTTATTGTAGAGACAAGGTCTCGCCAAGTTGCCCGGGCTGGTCTCAAACCCGCGGGCTCAGGCAATCCACTCACCTCGGCCTCCCAAAGTACTGGGATTACAGGCTGAGCCACCAAGTCCAGCCTGTCCTAAGAATTTTGCATGCATTCCTCAATTAATCCTAACAACTCCAGAAGGAAGGTACAATTATTCCCCCCATCTAACAAATGATAAAACTAAGGCTTATGGGGCTGATGTGCCCAAAGTCACTAACCCTAAATTTAAGCCCCTGTCTGACTGGATACTTTTAATCAGCATGTTGTTCATGCTGCCTCTAGCGTTCCAGGATTCTTTAGAATGAACCCAAAACTTGGAGTACTGATTAAATGGACCAAGAAAGTATGTGGGAAGACCTCAGACTCTCTTCCCGGTTTCACCTACATTTCAAAATGACTTTACTAATGAAATGGCAAAAGAGCACCTTGTGGTTGAAAGAGGCTAGCCGAGCAAAGAAAAAACTGCATCTGTGGAGGTTTTATTAGTGAATATTCCAGTTGATTAGAAAAGCATACCCTTAGCTAACCTGAGAATAAGGAGAAGGAAAAAAAAAATCCTGAGAACAAATCTTTAGTGAACATGTCATAGCCAGTAAATCAGACACAGTCTCTCTGCTTTCTCTGTCTTGCAAAAAGCATTCAAGATCCTGAGGCCTACCTGACTCAAATGTCTTGTGATACCCTAGGGCTGTGAATGCCTCACCCTGAGGGTGACAGAAGGGTGGGAGTGGGCATCAGTGAGAAGAATGCACTTGCTCTGGATTACCAATGACCGTTCCCCCTACCCCAGGCTGCTCTCAGTTTCCCAGTGCATATGGGTGTGAGTTGCACACACAAGTGTGGGTTGCGTAATGGGCATGGGTTAGGCACATGGACTCAGGTTGGGTACACCAATTCGGGTTGTGTACATGGGCACTGGTTGGGCCCATGGGCACTGGTTGGGCCCACAGCTTCCCAATGAGCTCCTTTCTTCAAATCTCCCCCACCCAGAACCAGCTACTGCCCAGTCTCCTGATTATGCTAGACCCCTACTCACTGAAGTCGGAACTCAGTGGGTACCCACAAGTGGGTGTGCTATCAATGTTCAGCAGCAGGGACCCGCCCTCCACACCTCACCCAACACCCACACAAGTCCATATCTGTTCAGCATCCATCCCACCTGGTGGCTCCTGTGTGAAAAGATTTCCCCGTTCTAGTCTGTGGCTCACTGAATGAAGACAGTTCTCAGTGGGGCCAAGTGAGGGGCCAGCAGGAGGCATCTGACTGCCCAGGCCTTGGCAAAGGCAGGTCTTCACTTCCACCTCGCTTGTGCAAAATGAAGTAAGCAGGGATGGAAGATACCACAGTTCAGAGAAGGCCGCAAAGAACACTGCACTGTATCAAGGGAGTAAGAACAATTCTGCTCCTGTCATAAGACCCTCCAAGACATGGCCCAGGTCATGATAGAAGCCAAGACCCAAAGTCCCAGGCTCGTTGCTACACGAGTGATCAAGGACATTGCCAGGAGAGACCAAGGCATGCCCCAGCCAATGAGGTGGATGCCCTCTTTTCTGCAGAGAAGTGACCATCACAGCTGAGCTCCCACCACATGCTGGGCTCCCAGGAGAAGCACAGAATGTGTGCTCTATCTATGACACTTTGTTTAGCACTCACAGCACCATATCAAGAAGGCATTGTTATTACTCTATTACCACCAAGGAGAAGGACTCAGGTTAAGGAACAGCAGCACAAGGCCAGAGCTTATAAGAGACAGAAATGCAATTAGTGCCCACACCTAAGCCCAGAGACCACACTCTCTCCTGCCATACCATGGCTTGGTTTAAAATGACATTGCTTCAGTGGAAACTATTTCACTCTTTTGATTGTGTTGCTTTTAATCACAACTCAAATCAAAAATTAATGTTTCTTTGCCGTGACCGCGCAAAGGAATTTCGTTTACATAGGTGGGGGGACAGTGCTGGAAGAGGAGAAATCAGAGGATGGAAATGTGTTCTGCATTAGATGCTTTCTTTCTTGCCAATGGCTCACTTTCTTTTTCGAAGTGGAGAGAGCAGGGAAGAAGCCACATGTGGCCAGAAATTACTAACATCTTTCCATCTACAAGGGTTTATTTTAGGGATGCAGATTACCAACAATGTTTGGATAGGCGATTAGCTGTCCCAGGTTGATTTCCCTGTGCTGGGGGGCAGTGCAACCCCCCACCACCATGCCACACCCAGGGGCTGTTGGGGCACCAGGGGATGCTGGCCCTGGGTGATCGCCATTACCCCTACACCGTGCTCACAGTGCCTGGACGCCAGGGATGTCACCCATGGGCTGTGTTTACAGTGACAATGGTGGTGGTTGGCAGGGAGGAGAAGCCCCAGAAGATAGCAACTGGGGCAACAGCTAAACAGAGTCCTGAATCCTGGGTTCTAATCCGAGTCTCAGTTCTCTGTGTATTAAGGGCAGAGTGCTGTCTGACTGCCAGCCTGGCAGAATCACCATCCAGGGCCCCTGCTGGCACTACTGGGGAGACAGCAAAGTTCATCTCCAGCCTGCCCTCCAGCCCGTGACCTTCCTCTCCTCCCTCATCAGGAGTCCTGCCATCCCCAGAAGATGAGGCAACAACTAAACCCTGTCCCAGGCCCTTGATCTCAACTCCTTGTAACAGCTGGATCCTGAACTAACACACAACACAAAACAAAATTCATTCTTCTTTTTTCTTAGCAACAATGTAACATTCTCCAAGGGGAAGGGATTACTCCAACCTAGGCATCCCTGCCACCAAGAGACCTAGAAACTTTGAAAACTCAAAACTGGAGACTGCAGTTAGGGCCTGTCTGAGCCTTTCTCAGTAATCTTTAAACAATCCATTCCATTCGAGTAGACCATCAAAATTTCATGCCACTTTCAGTCATTCAAACTGTATTTTCTGCTCACAAATTAAACTTCCTTGGTAGCCTCCCCACGAAGCTTAGCCCTATTTCTGAGGTTGAAATGAGAATCAGGAAATCATTACACCCACCAACCCAAGCCCTCTTCAAAGCCTCCTCTTCCTCTGACTTTCCTGCCTCTATGAATGGCATGTCCATCCCTCCCATGACCTAAATACAGTGCTGGAACATCATGCCACTGTTGATCGAGGGCCAGGCATCTGCACAGCCATTCAAGTGGCATTGCTGTAGGAACCCAGAAAGGATACAAGGGCAAAGGTGACATGGGGCTGAGTTGAGAATCAACCTTGCAGCTCGTCTGATTATAGAGAATAGTTGCAGGGAAGGGTAAAGTACAGAGAAAAAAAGAGAGGGAAACCAGAAGTAAAAGGAAGAAGAGTTACCATAAAGTCATCAGGGACACAGACACTAGGCAGCCCAAAACCACAGGCAGCAGGCATTCCAATGGAGGACACACCTTTCAAACCAAGTGCTGAAAGGTTTGAGGATGAATATGAAACCAGAGCGCTCAACTTGGTGATGAGGGAGTCACAATGACCTATGGGACACTGGGACCCAAAGGGACAAGTGTGGATTCCAGAGTGAAAATCCAGTGGGAAGGGAAAAGAAGAAAGGTAAGCTGGGCAAACAGCCACCAAATGTCGATACTGTGGGTGAAGGTCATCTGGGGGCACTCCAGCCACACAGATTCATCTTGGATTGAGTACACACGGTCATTTCTACTCCTTCCTGAAGTCGGTTTAAAATTATAGTCAAAACCAAGCTATAAACACATGCAAGAAAGTGGTAAAGGAAACAAGAACATATCAATCACTCTTTGTATAATAGAAAGCAAATGGATGTGGAAGCAGACTTGTAAGAGGAGAAAAACTGAAATTCAGTTGCCTACAGAGAGGGATGTGGGCAAGAAACCAGCCAATCCACACCATAGGACTCAGGAACGCTCTGGAACTGGGCCCTGGGCACTTCTGAATGCCATCACAGAGTTTGTACTCAATGTAGGGATTGATATCAAGCCTGTATAGGGACACTCAGACCCACTTCCCAGGGACACAAATTCCAGTGATGCCCTTACCAATGCCAGCAGCAGTCACGGGGCTTATTCAGAAGGTTTGAACCAGACAGTCTGAAGGACTGGGTACACCAGACACAGCGTTAGCAGGTCTTTAGGGAAAACTTCTAAATATGAATGACAGATACCAAAATATAGAAAACAAACAGGAGAAAAATAAGAATTCAGAGATAACAAAGACAATACAGGGAACATTTTTTAAAACTTCTAAATATGATATTACTAATAGATATGATATTCATAAAACAAGAACAGAAAGCTATTAAAGGTAATGTTCAGAGAACAAGAAAGTTTATAGTATAGCAAGAGAGAATCAAGAAAACAAATGGGAGAAAATACCAAAGAAACAATTCAACAAAATTTTCCAAAAATGAAGAACATGAGTTCTCAAGTTAAACAATATCCAGATCAAAGAGTCATGACAGTTAAAAGTGCAAGGGACAAAAAGAACTTTTAAAATATTCAAAAGAAAAAGAAAGCATACATCTAATACAAAGGATCAGGCATCAGAATTGCTCTGAACTTACCAACAGTGACACTACAGATTGGAAGATAATGAATCAATGCATTTAAAATTCCCAAATTTGATACTGAGGTAAACAAGCAATCAGCATATGAGAGAGACGATGTCTCAGGCATTAAAGAGTGAAAAGAATTATCTCCCATGTACCTTTTCTTAGAAAACTGTTCAGTGAAGTGCTCTACAAAAATGCAGATTTAAACTAAAAGACATAGGATTCAGGAAACCAAAGACCTAACAAAGAAAGACAAAAGAGGGCTTAGGATGGTTTTTCCAGAACAACCGTGTGGTAGGCTGTGATGGTTAATTTTCAGTGTCAAATTGACCAGATTGAGGGATGCCTAGATGGCTGGTGAAGTATGTTTCTGGGTATGTGTGTGAAGGTGTTTCCAGAGGAGACTGACATGTGAGTCCCTGGACAGGGAGAGGAAGACTCTACCTCAACATGGATGGACACCATTCAATGGGCTGCTGGTGCAGTTAGAACAAAGCCAGCAGAAAAACGTGACCTCTCTTCCTCCCTCTCTCTCTCTCTGTCTATTGTGAGATCTCTCCAGCTCTGTGATCATGTGAACCAATTCCCCTATAAAGTCCCTCTCCTACCTCCTATTGGTTCTGCTCCTGTAGAGAACCCTGTCTATCAGACAGCCTTAAGCTGCATCAGTCCAGACTGAAACAGAAATAAAAAGCTCAGGCAGATCACATAATGTATGTCTTGCCAAAATGTTTGTTGTAACACCTGGAGCTAAGTTCATAACACCTGGAACTGAGTTCATAACACAAACATTAGTAACTGGAGGGGAAAAAAATGAGGCAATTACTACTTCAAGGAAAAAGAAAAAGATGTAAAAGAAAGGAAATGAATATGCAGTACACTACATGGCTTAGCTGCAAATAATTGTTAAATGATTTTAATAAATCAAACATTGACTACTAACCAAAGTGTGATACAACTACATTGAAAAGTAGTGTAAGAGAGATAAATGTTTAATAATAAAAAATCAATAATGCCTAAACATGAAAAGTTTTAAAATCATAAACATGCTATTTATTTGGTCTAATTTGCTAAGTAGCACAAGAAATAGCAAAAATAGTTAAAAATTATTACCTCTGGGTCATGGGAATTAAGGGTGGAAGGCATAGGGTAGGGAATGGCAGTTTTTTCTTAAAAGTCTTTTATTTCATTTATATAAAATATAAATGAATCACAAAATATGAGCTCATGAAAAAAACACAGAGATTAAACTTCCAGATCCTTCACTCGCCATTCATCTAGAGCAACCTGGCTTTTGTTAGTGCTTCCTAAGGATTTTGTTTGGGTGAGAATTCTGCTTTTTCAACCAGTTTTTTTTTTTAAAGGACAGAGGAGAGGCAGTCTATGGATCAAGTCAGTCCTCATCCTTTTTTTTCAGATAAAAGAAATCAACTCCGTTAGATCGTGGATTATTGACTCTAAATTGGAAGAGATGTGGACCAAGTACAGCTGATGTTCAGAAGTGAAGTAACTTGCCCAAGGCCATCCAGCTTCCCTGGAGCCTGTACCCTACCTCTCTGCCCAGAGCCTCTTCTTTATTCCATACTTCTTCCTGCAGGAAAGCAAGAGGGGATGAGCAGGGTTCCGGCAGATTCTGGGACCACTGGACAAGCACTTGGACACATTTTCTCCAAAAGGTGCTGATACAAAATCATCCAGGGGCAGACACCAGACCACACACCCTGATTCCCAAGAAACGTGAATTTTCCCTAAACTGCTTTCTGTTTGAGAGGCCCACACTCCCAAACAGACAATCTGAGGAGTAAGTTAGGTACAGAGAGGCTGGCCAACTCTTTACAAAGCGGCTTTGACCAGCCGTTTGATCAGGAAGGGCCCATAGACAGGCACCCAAAGACCAGTCCTGTGGACTGGCTCTGCCCCTCGCACCCCACAGGTTCTCCAGATGGAAGTCTGTTCTGATAACAAAGCCTCCCTAAGCCATGAAAACAGAAGACCCAATTTTCTGCTTCTCACTTATGTCTTGGGTTGGGCAACCCCAAGGCCTGAAGCAGAAAGTCCCTCCCCAAATCCAACTATGCAGATGAGATGTGGTAACAGCTCTGGGCACTGGCCCTGGCTGTGAGCAAGAAAGTGCCTTCCAACACTCAGCAGAGAGCCTGGGCACCCAGCGAGCTGCCTTTGAGGCTGGCTTTGAGGCATTAGGGCCCAGATAAGTCCCACTGACAAAGGCCTTGCAATGGCAGCTTAACAGACCCCAGCAGGAGCTGGTGTTTGGCATCATTAATTCGTCTAGCAAAGAAAGGAGCTTGCTTTTGTCACAATAACTCAGCCTCTATCCCCTGACCACAAGCCACATGCTGCACGCTTACATGCATTTACTGACTATGAGACATACATGACAAAAAAAAGGAAAAACAAAACCAAAAAAGATTGAAAGCAGCTTTCTTTTCCTCTCATCTACAAAAAAACAGCAGATGTGGAAAATGTTTCTCAGTAACTCAATTGGGGGAGATTATTTAAGTGAAGTTGTCCTGTCTTCTGGATCTCAGACACCTAGGGGAGGGGGGTCAGGCAGAAAAGTGGAGTCTGTGACCTTACACGGGCCCCTTTGCAATACTCATGGGTGCACACACACACGCACGCACACGCACTCTCGTACATGCACACCAGCAGCATTGATGCTAGCCATCCGGAATACTGCTGCCTAATTGCCTGATTTCATGGGCTGTGCTAAACCCCCACTGATTTAAGCTAACGATCCAAAATGAAAACTCCACTTTGAGAGTAAAGTGCTGCCTGGTGGGTTTTATGTGGAAGGCACATGCATTAGCAGCTCTGGAGCAAGGTTTTGGGCCTCAGAGTGGGACAAAAAAGATCTCTGGTCCCTTCCCTTTCCAAGTGCCCACCTTAACCACCTCTACCCCCAGCCCCCAGATCCCGGGCCCTATACAGAAGGCAGAGGAGAACAGGAGAATCCCTTAAAATAAAGTCAGTTACTAGGATTGGATGAATCTTGGCTCCAAGTCCAGGCAGACCTGCCAAGGCAAACAGCTTTTCCTACCACGGGGTCACTGGTTTTCCATTCCTCTCCACTCCACCCCCCAGTGTTCGTCCACATGGCCAGTTGGAGCATGGATGGACTCTTGGAAGAAAAAGATGGGAGTAGGGAAGTGGGCTTCAGAGCCAAAGAGTCAGAAAAACAATGTGCTCTCCTGCATGCTGAGAGATGCTTAGAACAGTTCTTAAGTGAGCATCTGCAGAGTCACCTGAAGGGCTGTTAAAAATGTGGACTACAGAGCTCCAGCCCCAGATGTCCCAAGGCAGTGTCATGGGGTGGGCCTGAGAATCTGCATTTCTGACAAGTATCCAAGTGACATTAATGATGCTGGTCAGGGGACCACACTTGAGAATCACTGTTTTAAAAGGCTGGAGGGTGGGGACAGGGTGGGCTCTTAACTTTTCACCTTTGTTATTATTCACAGTGGTGCATTTTAAGAACTCTTACATGTGTGATGTTTAAACATCCTGAAGGTCTAGGGCAGCCCACCAAACTCACTAAAACTCAAGCTGAAGCCAGCAAGATCAGCACAGGCCTGTCTAAGACTCAGGCAACTTAGGGAAAGCTGGTCAGCACCATTTACAGAATTGTGGAGGTCTAGGGGCCCCTGATTCCAGAGCTGTGGACACTCGCAAAGTCGGGAGAACAAAAGCTTTGACAGTCAACCCAATACCACTTACCTGGTCTAGACTCCTCCCATAATTTTTTGCATGTGCTTGGGCACATCACTTTACATCTCTTGGTCTCAGCATAGCTATTTGCAGAACGAAGGTGCTGGCCAAGTTCATCTCAATCTAAAGCTCAATCTTGGCATTTCCTTTCTCTGTCTTTGAAATCCGATAGAGAAAACCAGACCACACAAGGGAACACCCCATATCTCAGATAGCAAACAGCCCAGACTGCTGCCAGCCCCAGAAGTTTCATCTGTATGTGCCCCAGGGCAGCCCTGCAGGGCCGACAGTGGCACAAGAGCATGGTCTTGATCATAAAGTTCCCTAAGTTCAAAGACAGCCCAAACAGCACCCACCACACTCCAGGCATGGTGGCCAGCAGGCCTTCATGTCATCCTCCTTTGACAGTTGAGGACCAAAGGCCTGGGGGCTGCTGGCCCCTTGTCTAGGAGACCCCCAAGGAAGCTGAGGCCAGTGCCTCTAAGAAATGGTGGCAGCACATCTGTCCCTTCTTCCTTGACCATTTTCTCAGTGTGACCCCTATAAAGGAGATGGCACAGGCCATCCATCCTCCAGGCTGAATTACAGACCATCCTCTCACTGATGCCTTCCCAGCTCAGGCTAGCCATGACCTTCATGATCCTACCTGGCTGACCCTCTATGCAGCACAGCTCTACATGATAATGACCTGAGAGTGTGCCCATCTGTCTCCTCCCCACTGTGCAGGACATGGCCCACCACTTACTCATCTCAGTGCAACACCGAATGCATCAGAGGACTCAGTTAAATATATGTTGGACACACTAATGAATAAGAAGATATAAACAGCACAGTCACTGCCCTGACATCCATAGCATCACTAGTGAGACTAAAATTCTTTACACAAAACCTCACTTCAGCACTAATAACACCACCACCTAACAGTCATCGAGCTGGCCTAGGTCAGGCACTGGTCTACGCTCCTTAACATATATTTACTCACTGACTCCTCTAATAACTCTGGGAGGCAGATACTCTTATTAAACCCAGTATCTAGATAAAGACACTGGGCAGAAAGGCTCAAATCATTTGTCCAAGGTCAACAGCAGAGCTGGAATTTGATCCCAGGAAGTCTGGCTCACAAAATATTAATAATATCAATACAAAATGAACCACATGAGTAGAGTGGGAGACCCATGTCCTGAGAATCCTCCTTCCACCAGAACTGGTTGCTTTTCAGGCCTAGACCCAAGGAAGGGTCTCCACTTAGGTCTCACTGGCCCTTTTTCCCTCCTGAGGGTGTTCTGGGTATAAAAGGAGAGGCAAGTATCCCTTGAATTCATCATAGAATTCATCAGAGATGTCTCCAAAGTGCAATCACCACCATATGATTCTCTCTGAGGTAGAAACAGAAGCTTTGTTCCTCTAGACCTGAGCCTACCCCATTCCAATAGTGTCACAACTACAGTTCAAGGTTCTTCCTGCTCATTCACAGCTCTGACCCTTCCTGTCTATTCAACATGCTACACTTGAATCATCTCTTTTTGTTCAGCTTTTCCAGGCTTTGTGGCAATAGCAGGGAGACCCAGAAGATGCAGGTGCCATGGTGGCCTGCTCTGACTCTGGCCCTTGGCAGGTGCAAGGTTCTATCAGAGCTTGGACCCGCACCCCTTTCCCATTCATCAGACGGCAGCATCTGGTTTCCCTGCAATGTATAGGGCCAGGGAGGAGGGTGACAAAGTGCATGTGGTTCTCCCGTGTGGGGCTGTGGCAAAGTTCTGCCAGAAAAACACACACATCCAGTCTGATCACAGTGTACACTAAAAGGGATAGGGAAGAGGGCTGTCTCTCGTGGGTGAAATATGTCATGGCCTGAGATAGGTCTGGTTGAAGAAAAGAATTTAAAAGTTCAAGGGAGTTAGCACCAGTCTCACCTCAGAAAGGGCATTACTGCTCTTTCTAGAACTTGCCATACTCCCCTGGCTGGCACTTGGGGTAGCTGGAAGTGGGGGTGGTATCAGCCTCGGGCTGAATGTCCTGACCCCTGTCCTCAGTCCTCTGGCCCTCAGGAGCCTCCTTTCTTCTCTTAACCCATCTGGAGCCTCACATCTAAGTCACAGGGCAGAGGTTCCGAGAGCCTGAGGGGAACATGTTGTACAATGAAAACTCACATGCCCTCACTTGGCGCTCCCTTTCTGTGCCTGCAGGAAAAATCCATACTGAGAAGAAACACACAGAAATCTTCCCCATGCTATGGATGCTGCTCACCCACAGGGCCGCGTGGGTCCCTGCAGAGGGACAGACTGCCTAGCCCCAGAGGAGACCATATGAAGTCAGATGGATGGAAAAAGACTAGGGGTACACAGAAACAGAGCCCAGCAGGAACAGGTGTCCAATCCTTATCCTGGGGCATCTTCCCCAACTCCTAAATGCATGCCTGCCATGAGCAAGGCAAATGCTTGTAATGACCAACCTTCTGACACCACAACGGACAGTTTTCCTTCTGATGTACCACAGTGCTCTCCATGTTACTTCTCTTCCTACTGAAGACAGTTGAGATCCAGGGTTGGGGACCATGACTAAGAGTCCCAGGGGACAGTCCCATGAGCTCCTAGCTCTTCAGCAGGTGTGCCTATCTCTAATGTATATAGCCAACCCACCTTCTGGAGTTCCTTTTCCCTGTTCTCCTGCCACCTTCCAAGTGCTCCCACATCTTGTTCGTGGGTGTGCACCCCATGCGGGGAGCGAGGGGGAGTCCTCTCCCTACAGCTCCTCTCCAAGGCCCTTCCACTTGCATTGGAGGTGTCCTCACACCCCCATCCTATTGATCCTCCCCAGCAAGCTTTGCCCTGACACACAGCTGGACACGTCCAGGAGGCTGGCAGGCCCTCACAGATTTGCTAGCAGAGTAGGGTCCCTCTGGAATTGTGGAAGAACAAATTTCTGCTGTTTAAGCCACTCAGTTTAGGGTAATTTAGCAATTTGTTATGGCAACCCTAGGAAACAAGTACAAGTATAAACTCAACCCTGCTGCATGACTGCCTCTCAGCAGGTGTGAACAGTCAGTCACGAGAAACATGGAGGATTTGCTGTGATGCCCAACTCCTGATGCCCTACCAGGCTGCCCCGGATTCCACTCTCCATGCTGCTGTGTGACTTAGGTCAAGTTGCTTAATCTCACTGAGTTCTGCTTTCCTCAACTGAAAAAGGAAAATGATAAACCCCTTCATACTTCAGAGGATCCTTGGTAGGCTCCGTAGAAAAATAAGCTCAAGCGTGGGGAAGCACTTCGAAAATGGCAACCGACTCCTCTTACTTTTAACTCTGTACTCCTGGGACATTTTTTATCTTATACAATGTGAATACATTGTCATTTCTTTTTTTTTTTTTTTTTTTTTGAGTTGGAGTTTCACTGTGTCACCCAGACTGGAGTGCAGTGGTTGCTCCCGGCCACTGCAGCCTCGACCTGCTGGGCTCCGGCGATCCTTCCGCCTCAGCCTTCCAAGTAACTAGAACTACAGGCGTGCGCTACTACGCCCGGCTAATTTTTTTTTATTTTTATTGTAGAGATGAGGTCTCGCCAAGTTGCCCAGGCAGGTCGCGAACCCGCAGGCTCAGGCAATTCACTCACCTCAGCCTCCCAAAGGCGCGGGATTACAGGCTGAGCCACCGAGCCCGGCTTACATTGTCATTTCTAAACTAAATTCACATATTCAAAAATAAATTATGTACACAAATATATGTACAGAAGTTTGTGTTTATCTGTGCTTTATTCATTCACTCATTTAGTTACTTTCCCTGACCCTGACCTTCTGACCAATGTTAAAGTGCTGCTCTGCCTTCAGGAAAAGCAGAGAAATACAAATGTGGTTTTTAACTGACTAGGTCAAAATAACTCCAACTTTGAAATTTTGATTTATTTCCCTACAGTCTTTCAAGACGCTCTGTGTGACTACAATCTCATTCATCTTCATTCCACTCCCAAAAGAATGAAGATTCCAGACTATTTTACAGATAAGAGCTCTCTGAATTTAGATTCCTGCCATTTATTATGTGACCTCTGGCAGCAGGCATCTCTACTCTGTTTCTCTCTCTCTATTGAGCTTTAGGACGTAGTCATGACTTTACTTCTTCTTCCCTTTGCTGCAACAAAAAGTACTTTTCCTGACAAGTGTTAGACTCCCAGGTAGGCGCCACACCTATTTCCTCCTCGTCCTGTGTCCCCCTTGTAAGTGTGCACATTTTCCCTCAGAAACGGGAGTGGGAAGGTCTCCGGGCCTTTTCCTGGGAATACATCAAGTCCTCCACATCAGACAGACCTGTGACTGGATAGGGGAACCATCCTCAGACAGACACCGGAATGCTTCTCACAGCCATTCTCAAGATCTACTCAGGCAATCCAATGGATCCATCAGAAGGTCAGACCAAAATCAGCAGCTGAGCTTGTAGCAACCTCCCAGATCAATGCTATTTTTTATAGAAGTAAAAAAAAATGCATTCCTCCAGTTTTCTTGTACCTACTGAATAGTTCAACTAATCCTCAGAGTTGATTACAGCTTGTTCCTTTGCTCACACTGACTACTCCATCCAACCTGCTGCTAGAGACACAAGGTTCTAGCTGGGCCAGAGCACACGCAGCTGGTATGAGCCACAGGGGACCTTCCCATCCCACTCCCACCAGTGTTTGCCATGGACTCAGTCCATGAGTGCTGAAGAGCTATCTGGACAAAATAAAACCCTAAGATTGTCAGTAAGCAGGACACAAACACATGCAGGCACATCTAGAGAGGATTTAACGGGGGCCACAACCCTGAGCAAGGACAAGAAGCTGGAGACACTCAAAAGGAATAAGAAAGCCTGGTCTGTTAGCCCAGACTCAGGAGCAGGACCTAAAAGGAAGAGGGAACAGGGCTCCACCTTTGGGAGCTGGCCACACTGGGAGAAAGTGCTGTGTAGACATTCTAAAGAGCTTCTCACTAGAGACTGTGACACACAGGGCTGGAGGGCCCCCTCCCATGGCAAACCCCTTAGGTGCTCCCATGCAGCTCTGGAACAACTGGGAGGACCAGCAGGGACCCTTGCCTGGCATGGGAACTGCCACGCAGCAGAAGCTCGGTTGCAAATACCCAGGAACATCCAGTTGGCAGCAACAGGAACAGATGCTCAAGGTAGCAGCAAAGGCATCGACAGACCATGGCCTCAGCCTGCAGGGACAGCAGAGCTGCTCACACCATGCAGCCCAGGAAGGCGGGGCACGGGGAGTATCTCCCTCAGGGTATGCACAGAGCCTTTGGTAAGCAGCTAGTGAGCTCCAGCAAGTGCAGGATAGGGCTGATGTGGCTTGGATGGACATGTCATCAAGTGTGGCCATAGGCTGTAGGGACAAGGTAAATACCCCAATGTTTAAGTCCCAAGTGCAGAGTGAGTGTCTCATTGAATATGTCCCATCTTGCCCTGAGGTCAGATGTTCTTCCCTACACCCCACTGTTGAGCCCCAAGAGTAAGTGGTGGCCAAGCCAGCCCACATGTGGTCCCTTCCTCTTCTAATGGTGGCCTGTGCTGCCTGGTTCTCCATAATGAAGCTCAGGACGAGGTTTCCTTTGAAGAAAAGACTGTGCTTCGTGGCATGTGTTTAAGAAACATGAAGGTTGCACTTAGACACACACATTCTTAGAGCAGAATGAGACTGAAGAGGCCATCTTACCAAAACCTCCTTTTACATACCAGAAAACCCAAGCCAAGAAAGAAAATGAGGCCCACAGTGTGTCAGTCATCACAGCTGATCAGGCACCAGATCTAACCCTCCCAGCCCAACCTATAGCCACTGCTGCCCCCGCCCTGTTCCCCAAGCACTTTTTTCTGGCATGTTTGTCCTTCACACACACACTGTCTGGAAGTGCCTCCCCAGCCCCTCAGGTCCCAGCCCCATGGGCTCAAACAGCCTCCTCCATCCCTCTCCAAATGCAAGCAAGCCTCTCCCTATGTCAATGCCAGAACAAAGTGCTAAAAACCCGAGAACTAAGGCCCACTGAAGAAGTACAGCCTCAGCTCACTATCAGATAAGTCATTTCCTGAAAGAAATGTGGCTGCCATGAAGCATAACAGCCGGGAGCCAGGGCCCCAGGCCAGTCCTCTAGCCCTACAGGAAGAGTCCCTAGGTCCTCACTCATCCCAGGACCAATCGGATAAAACAGCAGGACTATGGTGCAGCACTCCAACTCTTCCAGGTCCATCCCTTCCAACGCAGGAAACTCTGACAGAGCCTGCGGGGCTTGTCCAGATGTGTCTCTGACCTGCCGCCCCTGACGTGCATCCTGGGGCAAGGCCGAGACCTCAGACACGTGTGCTCATATTGGCTCAAGCATTACAGGGCAGCCCTGAAAAAAATCAGATCAGGTCTGAGGTGGAGTGTGGGGCGATGATCCCTCCATGTCTCATCAGAAGTAGCCCACTGTCGGTGTCCTGTGTGAAGTTTTTTGGGGTTTGGATCCCCCAGGAACTTCTAGGCAGGGAGTTCCATGGGAGGCACAGGTGGCTCCTCAATTCCAACCCTTTCTAAGGAACCCTGAGAGCAGGGCAGGAACACAGAGTTTTCAGCCAGTCCAGAGCAGATTTCTGCGCTAGAAGGGGATAGGGGTGAGGTGGAGGGGCAACCTCCATAACCTTCCCTGGCTTGCCTGTTCCGACTTTGGTAATCACTCAAAACAAGGAAATTCACCAGCAGATACATTGTCTGCCCGAGAAGAAGGCTTCAGGCAAAGCACCGTCCCCACAGGGGCAGCCCAGCAAATGGCATCTCCTCCTCTCCCAGTCACTCAGCTTCATACCCAGCCTCCTCGCCCTCCCCTGCCTCACACAGGCATACAACTATGAAGGCAATAAACAATTTTTTCAAAATCACCAGGAAAATTGACACCAGGGAGGCAGAGGGAGTGAGGCCAGACAGTCCTGCTAGTCTGAAAAAAGGGCTGAGGGGGGAGGAGACCCAGTCCAGGGCCTCGACATCATTCCATGTCCATTGGGCCTCCTCACTGGCAACTGGAGAACCATTCCCAGAGTCATGACCACCAGAATGTTCAGGCCAACTGGTTTCGAAATGTGTAATGACTTCGAGATTCTGTCTTCACATACTCCAGAGTGATCCCCTTCATCACTGAAGAGAGGGTCCGCCTGGGAGGTCAGGGACTGACTGGGAACTGCCAGCCCTTGAAAAGAGGGAAGTGCTCAACCCCACACAATGCCTAGGAACTATGGGCTTGGCATCTCACGCCCTCCCACCTCATGGCTCCTGTCTATACAGAATATCCGCCATTGGCCACCACAGGCCAAAGCAACACGAGCCCTCATTCTACACTGGCATTGGACCAGAGGAACAGCAGAGAGTATCAATAAAGCATTGGATCAGTCACTCCTGCAGGTTGGTGGCCCCTGATGCATCCCATCTGCACCAGGGCCTGCTGTGAGTTGTGTCCCCTTTTTGAGGGTGAGGCTGGCACCAAGTCTCAGGTATAGATTTTCCATGCATCTTTAGAGAGAGCCCATGGAGATGGTGAGATCAGTCTGTATTTTAATAATCTCCGAAATTCTTTTCAACTCCCCTGAGAATAACATTACCATTACTATATTGGTTTAGACTTGGGATATGTGTAAAATACATTTATTCTTTTTTTCTATGTATGGATTTAGGAGGAAATGTCAGGATATTTCCTGCATGAGCAGGAGGCCTTTCCGGGGGGAGGGGCACACAGAGCTGTAGTGTGGTAAGGGCTTAGGACTGGCAGCCACAGGGTGAGTGACAATGTTAGATGAGAACTGCACTTAGTAATGTCCAGGACGCCTGAATACAATCCCATGGGGTTTACGCCCCAGTTCTGTGAGGTTTGTATGAACCCTGGTTGTCAGAGGAGAAAACAGTGACTCGAAGAACCACCTTTGGCCAAAGCCATATGACTGGAAAGTTGCGGGATAGGAATGAAAACTCAATTCTGAGTTTTAGAAAGTGATTGCTTAGAAAGTACTTGCTCCATGCTTCCAAACTGCCTCCCATCAGTAGGCTGCAACTACCCTGAGGGGTGGGGGGTGAAGGGGCAGGGGTGGTTCCTGTGCCATCCATCTCTGGGTTTCTAAGTGAGCACAGGGAAGAACAAGATGCTCAGAGACACATTCAGGAGAAGGAACCAAATGTGGGGAGCAGCTCAAGGAGAGGTGGCTGAGGGCAGGACATCCAGTAGCTCCCAGGCCCTGACCAGAGGATGCTGGTCCACACACTATGCGCTGCATTTTGAGGTGGTCCTAACTCCCCACTGTACCCACGACTCAACTATTCAATTAGTCCATCCAACTCACCTTTCATTTGTTCACCTCTCAGATACACACAGGCTTTTCTTCCTGCCCAAGTATTCCCCAGGACCAAGCCTGGGCGCAAAGAAGTGTCAACAAATATACTGTATCAACAACCAAGTCACAAACCATACAACCTCAGAGATCACCTATGGTGACCCTTTCAATTTGCCCAGAGAAACAGGCTCACATACTTGACCTGACTGGCCTAAGCCACAAAGCTGTTTAGTGGCAGTGCAGGAATTAAATGCCAAGAGTTTGTGTTATTTTCTGTCACTCTTTATTTTATCTGACACAGAAGTTTTTAACAGGTGGGTAAACTGAGCCACAGAGCACTTCAGTGACTTGCCTGTGTGGACACAGGAGGTGGCAGAACCAGGAGCTGGACTCAGGTATGTCTGACTCCTAAGGCTACATGTGTTCTTTCCAATGTGCTCTTTAAATCCCTGGAGATTACGCCATGCCCTCTATGACAATCCTTATAATCGCTGGAGTCTAAGGAAGTGACTCCTGCACAGAGAACCAGCACTTCTAAATGGACTTGGGCAAACACTGAAACCTAAACAAAGCAGACCTTCAAAGGGGCAAAAAAACACCAAGACTGCAAGAGCGTTCCCCAAACTTTACAAGGATGGCCCTTGGTTTGCATAATGACATCACTGCAGAGAAACCCCTTCTGGAATACGGAGTATAACTGGCAACGTGCTCCTGACGGCTTCTCTCTGGAGCCTGGGAACTGAGCCTCAGAGCCTTACCCTGGTAGGGCCAGGCCAGCTGGAAGGGGCAGACGCCTGGCACAGACATGCTCTCTAGGCAGATGCGCCAAGCACACAGAGACAGAAACACATGGCCCATCATACCACAAACTACTATTAAATCAAGTTTAGCCTAAAGCTGCCTCCTTACATATTTCAAGTTTGACCTAGGGGTTTCTCTGTAACCTTTCACAAAGTGAACTGTCACTTAGCTAGATGTATAAACAGACTGCCACCTACTCTTGTGACAATCACCAAATTCCGGCCAATCAAAGGTAGCCAACTATTCAACCCATGTTCAAGTAAGACAAATGCTGTCTGTGACCAACTGGCTGTTTCTGTCTCTCCTCTGTTATCTGTCTGGCACTTTCCTTTTTTGGTTCCTAAATCTTTCATCACGTGGCTGTGACAGAGTCTCTCTGAATCTGTTATGATTCTGAGGGCTGCCGATTCACAAATCATTCTTTACCCAATTAAACTCTGTTCATTTTAATTTGTCTAAGATTTATTTATTTATTTTTATTTTTATTTTTTTATTTTTGAGTCGGAGTCTCACTCAGTCGCCCAGATTGGAGTGCAGTGGCACGCTCCCAGCCACCGCAGCCTTGACTTGCTAGGCTCTGGCGATCCTTCCGCCTCAACCTTCCAAGTAGCTGGAACTACAGGCACGCGCTACCATGCTCAGCTAATTTTTTTTTATTTATTGTAGAGATGAGGCCTCACCAAGTTGCCCAGGCGGGTCTCAAACCCACGGGCTCAGGCAATCCACTCACCTCGACCTCCCAAAGCGCGGTATTACAGACTGAGCCACCGAGCCCGGCCTAAGGTTTTTCTATTAACACTATCCACATCTGTCTACCCCCACACCTCACAGGCCTATCCATACATAGGTGAACACAAACACACATTTGTGCATGTGCACTTGGCCTGTCATTCCCCAACCACACGTGCGCATCAATGCTCACATCCCAGTCATACCCATACATGCACAGACATAAACACACCCCATCTCCATGCCTCACCCCCAGGCTTCACCCTATGCCCCTTATTGTGGCTGCAGCCTCTCTTACCTTCCCCTGCAAAGATGCTCCAGGCACCAGAGCTGCCCCAGCCCCTCAGGCCCTCACTAATGCCATTACCAGTGCAGTGATGGGGCTGGCTCTAAGAGCATCACGGTTGCTGCCTGCTGGGCCACTAACAAGGTCTGGAGAGAAAAGTCAGGGAGTTTATGACAGGTCCTAATGACGACTGCTCTTGGTAATGGCCGGCTTTGTGGTGACCCAAGTATGAGTTGATGACAGGCTCTGGCTCCGGCTCAGCACACCCAGAACGAAGGTTTCCTGGGGCACTGACCGCAGCACATGGCCGTTCCCTGGCTGCCAGGGCAGCCATGCTGACCTCATCAGAGCTCCTGCAAGTGGGTGGCCCTGAGCTGGCCCACACCCAGCCAGCACTGCCCTGAGCCCTCTCTGAGGGACGCAGCTAGAGGGCTCCTTTCTCTCCTCTCACCCTCAAACAGAGGCTCTCCAGTCTAAAACTGCTCTCCCTCTATTGCCTAAAATTCTGCCAATTGAACGTCATTATTTTGACTGAGTACCTTCTCTTAGAGATCTTCCTCATTGTCTCCTCCTCTTGCTCCTTCTCCTCATTATTTTTGAAGTATTTTGTTAAGATGTGAGGTAGTAAGGTTGTTTTGTTTTGTTTTTCTAAAAAGGCTCCTTGTGTCGCTCCATTGCTGCCAAGACAGGGCATTCATTTTGTAACATGTCATCAGATCCTGTGCGAATTGGCCTTTGCCAGCTTTGTCAGCTTCATTTCTAGATACTCGCCACCACACACCTGGCAAGCCAACCACAAAGATTACCACCCCCCAGTGCACAATGCTGTGCCTCCGTGTCTTCATCACATTCTCTGTACCTTGACCCTTCCGTGCCCTTCCAAGGAAGAACTGTGCCCTCCTCCCTGCTCCCAGGATCCCAGTTCATACCTATCCCAGGAATGTCAGCATTGAATCTCACATTCCCTATGCATCCTCTGATCCCCTCTGGCAGCTGAGGCCTGGGGGCAGAACCACACAACACAACCAGATTAGGAGCACCCTGGCCTGACCTGACACATCCTCAACTCATTTCACTGATTAGGCACCAATTAGTTCTCTGGCACCACCGTGTGATTAAGTGAATCAAGTTGCTTTCCTCCAAGGCAGGAAGCACCATATTTTGGCACAGAAGCGCTGTGAGCCAGGACACAGGCACCTAGGAGTAGCCAATGACAAGCCTGAAGCTTTCTACTGCAAGCTGGTCCCAGGAATAGGGATAGTGAAGTGCCCTGGGTTCTCCCAGGGGCTCCCACAGAGATAGACTCCTACCTCCTGCTACAAAGGAGCAACTGCCCAAGGCAGGATAGAGCGGGGTGCTCCTGCTCCCCAAGATAGTTGTCTGCAGGGCCTCTCATTCGTAATGTAAAAGGCACGTTCCACCAGACAGAATTACACCATAAAAAACCTCCCGGCCTGCACTTACCCACATGTACACAGGTAAGCTCTATCTTTTGGTCAACAAAGATTGTACTTTCCTCACCAAAGGATTAAATCAAGATCAGAGCACTGGAAGGGAGGAGGAGGTAGCAGAACTCTTAGACAACAGGACTGACCCTACGGCGACCATTTTGGCTTTGACTAAGAAGACTCTCCTCTTCCCAGGCCCTGGGAAGAAATGATATGAACACTTGTCTACACAAGTAAAATGTCTTTGGATGGTGATTCCAAAGTAAGCAGACATGGCATAAGAACTAAACAGGACTCTGTACTCAGTAAAACCAATGGTCGTCTGTTGAATTAAATCTCTTCAAGAGTACATACCTTTTTGCAGATGGCTTGATTTTCAAAAGAAAACACACACACTCACGCACATAATCACACACCTGTTTTTAAGTGAATTGTGTTGAATGTAAAGAACTCGTAACCCAAGAGGCTGGGTGCTGGCTGGTATTTGGCACCTCGCAGGCATCTAGGCCTCTTTGCACCTCCGCATCTCAGAACAAAGGCCTGCCTCCTTCCAGCCTGCCCTGTTCCCTCCCAGTGGAGGTGAGAGGCTGATCTCAGTAGCGGGGTCTTGCTGTCCACTTCTTAGCATCTTGCCTGGGGCTAATGAATACTTACCTGACTGCCCTCCTCCCCTTCTGCAGCTGTGCCCTGCCTAGTGGCATCTCTGACTCAGGCCCACAGCCATAGTTGAATTGTTGCCGATAGCTAAGTTTGTGATACACTCAGTCAACTATTCCAACTGCTGCTCCATGGGAGCAGGCACAGTGATGCTGGGACCCATCACCCTGCGAGCTGGGGACACAGACAGCAGCTTCATGGAATTCCTTCTGTCATACCTCAAAACAGACTTTGAGTCCCCAGATTTGGGGCCTAAACACAGAATGCAGAGTGTGTTGCTGGAACTGACAACCTTTGCCTGTAACCATTTACCTGACTCAGTCAATTTAAGAATCACCACTGGCTTTGAGTCTTAACTCCCTTTCTCAGGAGATAGAGGCCAGGAATGCCCTTCTACTTCCCCCATTAATCATAGGCCTGACAGATACTCATCTCCTCCAGGAATCTTCTCCAAATTTCTCCAGCCCTGCTGAAGACTCCTCCCTTTTCAGGCCTGAGAGCTGGAATGATGCATGAGAGCGAGAGCATCTGAAGTTACCAAAGAACGGAGGCAAGCAAGCATGGCCACCCGCCTGATTCTTAAACGTGTCAAAGGCAGGAACTGAGACCAGGGTATGGAAAGCACACAGGCCTCTATGAGCCCCAGAAACATACATGGCAGACTGGCACAGCCCCTTGTGGGTGCTGCAAGAGGGGACGCACTCCTCAGGTACCAGCTGTTTCTCAGGGTTTAGAAGGCTTATCCAGGCCTGTTTCCAGTTCTGGTGCTACAAATGCAGTAAGGGCTTCCTTCAGCCATAAGCCATCCCCAATAGCTGAATGAGTCTGCTGCAGAAGACACTAGTGTGAAATCATTTTCAAGGGGCTCACAAAGAGAAGAGAGCACATCTGAGGTAGTCCCAAAAGGACATGTCCTGCGGAGAACATTGATGAAAGGGTTAGAGAAAACAAGGGAGAAGAAATCTGCCTCATAATCCTGCCAGAATGAGAAAGAACATTGTTTAAGGAAACTGCTTCCTCATTTTTTTTCCCCGCTGCCAAAGTACTATTTTGGCCTTTCTTTACAACTCACAGACATCCTTTCAGAATTTGTAAATGATTTCCCTTAATTCCTGCCCTAAAGCAAATACTCCTTTATTCCCTCAAAACATCTGCAAACCTGAAAGCATCCATCACCTGCACATCAGTCCCTCAGAATTGTGGAATGGACTCACTGCACCCACTCGCAGCCCCCAGGCCTATGAAACCAACACCTCCCACACTCAAGACTCCAAGTAAGCAGGGATGCTCTCCATGGGAACCCAGACCTCAACCCAAAAGACCCCCATCAAGTGAACACAAATTCACCTCTTCTCTGGAGTCCTTGCTTCCCACCCCTAGTCAACATCAGAAGGACTCAGGGTATAGCTTAGGTCGTGGGAGCTGCCTATAGCCACCTTTAAACCCGGTCCTGCAGTTGGGACCCCAAGGCCAGTGTGATACAAAAGCCCCTGCTTCTGGGACAGCAATGGGAACATGCAGTTCATAACCCAGCAGTCCCTCCCTGGAGAGCCACTATCAGTGATCACTACAATTTCTTACCCTGAAAGATGTGGAAGGCATCATTTCCTCTCCTGCTATTCTCACCACGCCCCTGTTCACTCCCTCCCTCACCTACACACACACCATGGCGCTCACAAGACTCAGTCTGCCCTCTTGACTCCCCAGTGGAGCTCTCACAATCACCCAAGAGCAAAGCCAGAGACTCTGGGGAGCATCTCCAGCACTTTTTGCCACTGTCATCAACACTCAGCAGAATCCAGACAGTGATTTCACCCCCAACCACCATGCCTGACCCCAGCTCCCGAATTAGTCAACACGTCCAGCCCCCTGCCAGTGCGGCTCAACAAATGTCTATTTTCAAAGAAACTTAAGCTGGTTGCTTCTGGTTCACTTCCCTTTTAACTCATCACGGCTTTTGGTGAGATGCAGAGGGAAGGCATCCTGAGGCCTGCCCTCTCTGAAGCTGGAAGTCCCCAGGTGCCAGCACTAAGTGGCACTCAAACTCAGGGAGGCCCATGCCACACAGCCAGTGCCAGTCCTTCCTCCTAGTCACCCAGCTAGCTGGGCCGCAGTGCCAGGTCCCCTCTGACATGGTGGGAGTGACAAGTGCTAGTGACGGGCCAGGCCCCATACACAGCAAAGCTGCAGTTCAAATATTTATTGTATGTGTCTGGCTTTCACACAGAATTTGCAACCTGCCAGTTACCAGTGTTTACCTTGGTAGAAATTCACGGGAAATCTTAGTCTGAACAGGCCCAGAGTTTATTTTACTGCCAAATAAACAACTTTCTTTGATAAATCATCCGTGTGACAGTGTTCCTGAAAGACTAAACAAAGATTTCAAGCACAATCTATAGGCCTTTGAGAAGGCTTCCAAGGCGAATGTGTGTTTAATTGGCTGCTCTGAGCAGGCTGGGGCAGGGCAAGGGCCTGGTATGTCTTTGGCCATTTGTTCTCCTTAAAAAAAAAAAAAAAAGAAAATACAGATTGGGGCTTTGGCACATTTCTGCAAAACTGGGTGAAACTTACCAATATTTAAATGCTCATTTGCATCATAATTTATAGCTTGTTTCTTTGGTTAAAGGAAATGAATGTCACAAGGCAGATGGTGGGAAGAAAAGGGAAAACTGCCCTGAAGTTATGGCTTGAGAAAAATGGAGGGCAGTGGGAGGCATGACAGATAGCACGAAACAGCTTCGAGGTCTCTCTTAAGCCTTGAGAAATCAGGAACAGAACACATAAGATGTCTAAAAAACACACAACTGAGAACCTCACTGGACATGTTCTGAAACTTGCATGCATTCAGCACAAGCTCCAGTGTTCGGCCCTCATGGCTATCTGGTAGCTTCCAGTTTTACAATGTGAAGGTCTCTGAACTTCTAGGATATATAGGGTTTCAGTTTTGGGGAGTTTCTTTTATTCATTTGTTTTTGTTATTAACTATAGCACCCTGGAGCTGCACAAAGCTTTCAAAGTTTTTTCCAAATGGGCTTTTTAAAAAGCTTCTTCAGCTTAATCCTCTATTAACCAGTGAATTAACCAGGACATTCCATTCTACTTTCTGATTTTTTTCCCCCAACGGGCTGATTTTTATTACTGCTGGAATTCTCCTTCTAGGTAGGCTAATTTCTACCCTGAAATAATTCTTTCCAGTAAGAAGCGATAATAACTCTTACAGATTAAACAACCACCATATCCAGAAGCTATGCGGGAAAAACTTGACTAATTCAGTTCTCCCCATGACATAGTAAAGTAGGCTCAGGAAGGTTAAGAGACTTTCTCATGGTTGCTCAGCTTGCAGAATTGTTGGAATTTAGTCCAAGTCTGTCTGTCCCAAAGCCTATGTTCCATCTACACTGCCTGCTTCTCCATCAAGAAGGAAGCCAATGATTGCTAAGTCCCTTCCGTGCATTGGCACAGACAGGTCCATTTAAATTCTACAAACTCTGACAGTAAAGGAGCACCCCCTGCCCAAGGAACCCACACCCTAATCCTGGCAGGATAGGAACCTGACAGGTATGAGATGACACAAAGGAGTGAGGGTATGCAATCTGGACCGGCTGACATTGGGAAGGAAAGCTGTCAGGGATCGGGGTGGAGTGGCCTTTGCCAACTGAATGCTGAATTCCTTATCTGATCCGCCTCATTGTCTTCACTAAGAAGAGGGGCATGGGCTGGCTGACCTTTAAGGTCCTATCCAACTCAACATAGCTTTATAGTGACAACGTGGTATAGGTGCTCACTTCAGCAGCACATGTACTAATGCTGGAATGATACTGAGATGATTGCATGGCCCCTGCATAAGGATGACATGTAAATTCATGAAGCATTCCATACGTTTAAGGAATAAGATCTAGTGTTCAGTAGCACAGTAGGGCAACTAGAGTTAACAATGTGTCATGTATTTCAAATGAACTAGAAGAGTAGATCTGGAGTGTTCCCAACTCAAAGAAATGATCAGTGTTGGAAGTGATGGATATCCCAACAACCCAGATTTGATCATTACACACTGCATGCTTTTATCAAAATATCACACGTACCCCATGAATATGTGTACAACTATTATATATCCATTAACAAAATTTAAAAAGTGGCACAACATGAGCAAGACAGCACCCAAAGAAATGGACAACTTGTGTGGGCTATGGACAGACCCCTTGTCCCTTCTTTCTCCACCCACCCCAGAATAGCTCCAGAAAATAAAGGTGAAAATGAGGGTAAATTATTCTCCCCACTCCCCATCTCCATGAGAGTTCATATGCACATCAAAAGATGAGGACATAGCCAGGCTTGGTGGCTCAGCCTGTAATCCCACGCCTTTGGGAGGCTGAAGTGAGTGGATTGCCTGAGCCCCGCGGGTTCAAGACCCGCCTGGGCAACTTGGCAAGACCTCATCTCTACAATAAATCAAAAAATGAGCCGGGCGTGGTAGCGCGCGCCTGTAGCTCCAGAGACTTGGAAGGCTGAGGCGGAAGGATCGCCGGAGCCCAGCAGGTCGAGGCTGCGGTGGCCGGGAGCAACCACTGCACTCCAGCTGGTGACGGAGTGAGACTCCAACTCAAAAAGTAAATAAATAAATAAATAAATAAATAAAGATGAGGACATGATGTTTGGTCAAAGAAGCTAGGTGCAAAAGCCTAAATGCTGCATGATTCACTTCTATGAGGTACCTGAAGTAGTCAAATTCATAGCAACACAGGTTAGAATGGAGGCTGCCAGGGCAGAAGGAGATGGGAATGAGGGGTTAGTGCTTAAGGGATACAGGGTTTCAGTTTGGATGCTGAAAAATCCAAAGATGGATGGTGGTGATGGTTGCACAATGTAAGCGTATTTAATGCCGCTGACTGAATGCTTAAAAAAGGTTAAAATGGTGAATTTTATATTATACATATGTAACTAAAATTTGAAAATGACAAGAGGACTAGGCAATGGGGCAGGCCCCGCTTACAACCAAAGACTCACAGAAGAGCAGGTTGGAGAGCAACTTCAAAAGATGCCTAGACCACACCCATACCATTTGACCACTGACCATCCCCAGGCAGAATGGGACTAGGCCACAGAAAGGCAGGAGGCACAGGTCACCCAATCCTGAACCAGTGGTACTTAGGCCAATGGAAAGCGATCATGGTCAGGCGTGGTGGCTCACGCCTATAATCCCAGCACTTTGAGAGGCCAAGGTGAGAGCACTGCCTGAGCCCAGGGGTTTGAGACCAGCCTGGGCAACACAGTAAGACCTTATCTCTACAATGGATCAGGAAAAATTAGCCAGGCATGGTGGCACATGCCTGTGGTTGCAGCTACTTGGAACCACTCCAGCCTGGGCAACAGAGTGAAACTCTAACTCAAAAGAAAAGAAAAGAAATCACTCCAGCATGAGATACAGAGAGAGAAAGGCTGGGAAGAGAATTAGGTTCAGGAAAGATTTTAGCAAAGAGACCAAGAGTTTCTGAGATCATGCCTCACTTGCTTGATGACAACCATGAAAGTGGCCTCATCTGTTCGGGACAGAATGTTGGGTTTCTTCACTCCTGAAAACAGCACCAGCATCAACTTTCACATACAGCCTGTGTGCCAGGCCTCCCTTCATCTCCTCCTCCCCAAGATCTAAGCTGGGTATTGGCTGCCATTTCACTGCAGGAAACTGAGGCCTACGGAGGTTAAGAGATCTGCCCAGTGCTGTGGGGCATACAGACAGTGGCAGAGAGGACTGAACTCAGCTGCAGAGAGGGCGGGACCCCATTCATGGACGGACCCTGGAGTTGGAGTTGGAGTTCTTCCCCATCCTTCAGAATACTTTCACTGGCTTAAAGATGCCAAAATCAAGTGGCTCTCGTTGACATTTGCCTTATCTAAGTGTCTTCCTGACACAGTGACAGCCAAGATAGAATTAGTGATGAGGACAAGATGCACCGTGCCCATCAGAGGGAAATTCTGACTCTTTTCACAGCTTTTCCTCTTGGTTCCTGGTCATGTGTGACGTCAGCCCAAACTGCCCGGAGCCTGATTTCTTGGTCCCAGGTGGGGCCGCTCAGGAACCCTCCAACCTGAAGAGGTAATGACGTCACAAACACACCCGCTTCTGGCCCGGCAACAATCCCTGCACTTTACCACTCTCCCCCATGCCCAGGAAAACTGTTTGGGACACAGGCTGTGTCACACCTCCATGCACTTAACAAGGGCCAACCCCAGGCTTTCCCCGCTCAGGAAACAACATAACAACTTGCTCCAGGCCTTTACAGACCTGCAGATGGGATATGTATTTTTAAAGATCTTTAGTGACAATAGAAAGCAGTTGTTTTCTGCCTGCCAACTCCACCCCAGGGTAACAGTTCCTTCTCCCATGTCTAATTTTACTTTGACTGAACTTGATTTCTGGATGTTAAGACTTTTTTTAAAAAACATATACATATATACACTCAGTCATCCAAATCACGGTATGTAGTTTTCCTTGAACTTAATAAACAAGTTGCAGATACTCACTTGGAAAAGAGCCTTCTCCTTTATTTTAAAAAAGAAAAAAAGTCCAATGACCCTAACCCTGCCATCCTCTGTCATTCACACACTCATCTGACAAACTTTATTTTATGCCTACCATGTATAAGACACTGTGGGACTACTCGAGTACAAATAAGACTTACTGTGCTAATTCCAAGACACAGATTTTCTTCACATTTTTGCACAAAGTATGTTTTCTTCATCAGTGCAAAACAAAGAGCATGTCTCACAACTAATGGGCATCTCACAGCAGGTTGAAGACGGCACAAGACATGGGCCTGCCCTCAGAGAGCCTGCAGATGTCACAGGCACTGTGCCTGTGGCCAGCCTCCTTCATCTTCAGGCAGAAACCCAAGGTTTAGTTTGAAGGGGCTGAGCCTACTTTTCACAAAGCCAAACTGCCCCTAAGAGTAAAACGCGGCTGGGCTCGGTGGCTCAGCCTGTAATCCCACACTTTGGGAGCCTAAGGCGAGTAGATTGCCTGAGCCCGCGGGTTCAAGACCCGCCTGGGCAAGTTGGCGAGACCTCATCTCTACAATAAAT
>NW_007246067.1:175383-182931 GCF_000164805.1 Carlito syrichta
TGGGAGCGGCCACTGCACTCCAGTCTGGGCGACAGAGAGAGACTCTAACTCAAAATAAAAAAAAAAAAAAGAGTAAAACGCTGTACCTCTAAGCAGCAGCACAACTGAGACACCTCAAAAGAAGTAGAGGCAGAGTAAGAACAGATTAGTGACAAGTCAGGGACCTCCAAAAATATTTCTTCTAGAAAATACTCCTAAATGCTGAGTGTGAGAGCTGATTTTCTTTTCTTTCCTATTTGGCTAATCTTAGTGTTGTGGCGTACAGTTTTTCCCTTTATGAGGAAGTATATAAAAGGAAAAAAAATTCTTCCAGAAGGCAAGGAAAATTTCTGGGGGCAAAGAAATATCTTTCCACAAGGAGAAAATACTAGGCTCAAGACGTGACCACCTGCACTCTCAAGCACAAAAACCTGGAGAAGCCAGTACAAGAGGAAGCTCTGAACTCTCTTAACGGACATATATCACCATGCAAATTTCTGCCAGGAACGCTTATGGGTGTTTACAGATACGGGAGAAGAAGCTGGAGAGAGTGGCCTGAGGCAGGGATCTTAACCTCACAGCAGTCGTAAATCAGATCTTCATATCCCTGGATGATTCAACTCAAGGGAAGGCTGTGGGCGCTGAGCTGTTAACAACAAGAGTATTAGTGCAACAGCTCGCAAACACTATATTGGCCTGTTTAAGAGGCAAGAGCAGCACCCCTTTGTCAGAGAACAGGACAAGCAGGACACAGGCAGGGCCCTACAGCCTAATTGCAGCCTGCAGGCAGGCCAGCCACCATGCTGGAGGGGAGACCGCACTGCCTAATGTTTGGCTCCCACATCTGGTGCTTGATCCAGGCTGATCCAGCTGCATTCCTGAGCATCAGCACACAGGCTTTTCTGCTGGTGTTTTTTTCCCTGTTGGGGAAAAAAATGTGCTCTGAACTGAGGGGGCACAGTGCAGGAGTGAAGAGACCAGTGGCCAAGCAGACCTGCCCAGGGGCTAAAGGACACCGCCTGGGGAGAAGGTCAGGGCTGGGCATGTCCAGCTTCACGAAGGCTGCCGGAATCCACAGAGGCATTGGCAGGGGGCAAGGGTGCATGCTGACCCAGAGGAATGCACCCCTTGTTCCCAACCTCACAGAGAGGCTTCCAGCAACCTGATGTCTTTCCCCCCCGGGGGATGTCAGGGCTGTTTAGTGTAAAGTTTGATCCCTGGAAAAGGGAGTTAAACATTCTTTTTCTTCTTTGCCGTGTGTCAGCTTGCATTGTCGCATTTCTTTGTCTCCTAGCTGAATTCCATCAGCGTGGCTGACCGCCTTACTTACATGAAGTGAACTGAGCTAAGAAACAAGTTTCTCAACAAGGCTGCATTCTCCGAGGTCTAAGAAGGGCAGAGCTAAGCTCAGCCCCTGCAGAGAGAAAGAAAAAAAATCCTATTTATTGTTTTATAAGAACATTACAGTCAAAAAACCAGAGAGGTCTCTCCTGCATCCGGCTCAAAGAAGTCTGGCACACACCGCACTGTAGGCCCCAAGGAGGTCAGCAGCTCCATGGCAAAGCCCAGCAGCTGTGCATCACGTCCTAAGTGAGGAAGGCAGATGGCAGAGTGTAAAAGGACTCCAGCTGGGAAAGTCATGTTCCTTGTCTATCAAATAAGAGGACTTGATAAGAGGACTTGAGGTCCAGGAGGAATCAAAAGTTCTATGAACTCAAGAAGTAAATAATCTCAGGACTAAAGAATTACAATTCCAAATAGCTAATCACTCAGATTCACCAACACCTGACAGGCTATTAACAGGCGACCTACACTCCCTCCCATGGTGCTGTATGCTGGTGGCTTCCTGACTCAGAGGGTAGCTGCTGCATTGGAGATGGATGTCTACCCCAAGTGAGTCACCTGAGTACCCTCTAGACTCTTGCCTACACCTACGGTCAACCTTACCACATTCAAATTCTTCCCAAAGACTTGTCTCTTCAGTTCATGTCTAGGAAATGTCTCTAGTTTAACTAGTTGCCACAAAACCCCCAAGTGTCAGAATTTGGGTGAGCAATTGGGAAGCAAGGGAGAAGATCTGATGATGACTTCAAGTGGGCGAGCTTCAGACAAAGATTCCGAGCAAAAGACATGGGTCCACTTCCCCCTGCTCCTGAATGCTAGCTAACTTTTGCCTTGAGTTCCCACAGCCCCTTCTGCAGCCTATGAGTTATAAAATGACTCCACGATTCCATAGGAAATCGCTGATCAGTGTTTGGTTAGGATTTTAAATTTTTAAATTAAATTTTAATTTATTCCAGGCAGGTATTTTTGGATGACAGTGTCTGACACAGTGTTTTCTGCTCAAATGTGGGCTGAAGGGATGCATTAGTCAGTAAATGATCTGATACACTGAATCCTGAGTCCCCGACAGGAAGGCATCACCTACCAGTCACCTCCACACACTCCATGCCTCTTCCCTCCAATGCTGCACCTGATAAAACTCATCTGAACATAAATGATCTATCACCTTTCAGAGTTCACTCTAGTATGATTCTCTGGATTTGCTAAAGTGTCAGAGGACCAGCTTCTCAGAGGGAAGGTTGTTGGGAGGATCAATGAAATGCAGCCAGTGGTCTCTTAGTTAACCCTCATGAGGGTCCTTAGGAATCCCTGCTATCTGGTCAGATTCTTCCTGCCCAGCCATGTAACAAAAGACTTCTTGTCAGGATTCCTGAGAGGTCTTATTGATGTTCCCATCTCCCATCTGTTTAAATACATCTTTAGGAAGAAACCTCACCCCCTACATTTGTAGGTGAAAGCCTGTTCCTGAGACCATGTGGGGCTGTGCACCACAGACCTCACGGCAGGAGGCCACCAGGTTCAGCCTCATTTTAGGCACCCACCACCTCATGAAGCAAGAGTGTTAACATCAAGAAGCAAATGTGGCTGCCATTCATTAGATAGAAGGGTGGGCAGAGACTGCACACACCACTGCAGGTGTCCTCTACAATTTTTAGTTAATTTATAATGGCAAAACAAAAAAGGGGTGTGACTCAAACACAAGCTGCAAAATGTACCGTAAACCGAAGGGAACAAAGGAGGCAGGCAGGACACAAAATGCTGAAATGCTTGCAAAACATGCCCATTCTCAAGAAGTTCTCTGTGGCAAGGTCTGAGTTCTCCAACTTCTGTCTTTTTTTTAAAATACTACACGTGTGTTAAATTTATTTAGAGAGAGTTCAATCCCAAATCTGCATCTACAGTGCTCGGAAAGCACTAGGTATGCAAGCAATAATTATGGACATATATGAGTTAATGCAAAAACAGACAAGCCATTCACATTGTTGGGTCTTCTCACACATGGAAGTAGGGTATACACTCCCTGGTTCAGCTCTAGTGACCATCCAAATTCAGTGTCCATCTTTATCCACAAGTGCACACACTCAGAGAATGCACCTGTTGTATGGCATGATTCCCTATGACTTGCATGTTCTCCTTCACATGGGTGCAGCTCACTCAGACACACTTCTACCAGTACGAGACCCTTGAGTGTGCTTCACCATATTGGATTAGTGAAAACATGGATGGGGGAACCTCTAAATGGATACAAAGACTCACGTTAGTTACCTACCTTTCTGTTTGTCCTGGTAAGAATTCTGTAAGAAATCCAGGCTCTGGAACACAGTGTAGGAATTATGGGAAACATAGTTCAGCCTCAGGCTGATCCTGTCCTTCCAGGCCTGGCCTGAGCCTTTTCTCTGCATCCGTGTAGGATAGAGGCAAGAGAGAAAGGGAGCTGGCCCTTCAAAAAGGATATAATTTACAGGCACTTTTCACGGGAGACTCCCAGAGGTTTCAGGTCTTCTGTAGGTCATCCTATGAGGGACCATCCCAGAAAGACCCCGATCTGCTCCCAGCCACATCCAGCCTCCTGGAGCTGCAAGTGCTGATTCAGAAGTCTCTTTCAACCGGGAGCGATTTGGGAGGAAAGAGGAGAAACCAGGCTACTGTGGGGATGTTAGTTTTCTTTGCCTGGCAGAACCTGACTGGAGACTCTCCTCTGAATCCCCTAAGTGGTCAAATCTTCCCCTCCCTGGGAAAGCACCCCTCGGCCAGTCATTTAAATCCCAGGTAGACTCATGCTGACACCTAGGGGTGGACATAAAAAAAGAGCCCAGCGGAGAAAAGTTGAGCACCAGAGTAAGTGGGGCTGGATCTCCAGTAGCTTCCAAGCAGGAGCTGCTGTCGCCCCCACTCCTCTCCGCCTGCCTCTAGTCAGCCTCCCCCGACTCCCAAAGAAGGTCCCGAAAAATCTGTCCAGTGATCCCCCATGCAGAAGGGCAAAAGCAAAGTTTGACTTTCATAAAAACTGCCCAGTTCCCCACCCTGTCTAGCCTTCTGTTTGCCTGAGAAAATCAGCCATTTGGAGAGAATAGAGGTGGAGAATTCAAAGCTCCAACAAGATGCCCCAGCAGGCTCTGTTCCCCGGGAACACAGGCCAGGAGATCTTACTCCTCCCAGAGGCACCAGGAACACCTTCTTACCAAACTCGCTGGCACAGAGATGTTCAATTATGGCCTCAGATTTCAACTCGTTGTCACACGGAGGACACACCGTTGTGCCTGGGAAGGGAAAGAGGGAGAAACAGAAGCTGTAAGTTGTGGGGTGGAGAGGGAACAGTCCCCTGGGGAAAGAATCAGTCCTGGGACCAGGCTGCAAGTACTGAAAGGCCTTCTGGAATTTCTAAAGGAAGACCTGAGAATCAAAAAGAAGAACCCATGTTTCATAAGCCATAAACAGGAATAGTCTCTTGAAACATGTGGACCCAGACTATTAAACATGGCACAATTATTTAAACCAGCACAATCTGAGGCTGGGAAGGGGCAGGTCCTGGGAATGACAACTTGTGGGGGGTTGTGGGTCCCTGGAAACAGCTGGCTTATAAACCCACAAAGATCTATTCCTGTTGTTTGTTTCTTGACTTCTCTTTCCTCTCAATGCCGCCTCCCATTCCTGCCCCACTTCCCATTTCCAGTCTCCCAACAAGACAGCAGATCCATCTGACCAGCCCTCCAGGAGCCAAGAGAAAGAGACTCAGCCAGACTCACAAGCTCCTGTCCCAGAGCCCTGGAACACCCCTCTCCAAAAGAGCTATAGCTGTAGGAGTTCCTACCCAGCAGGAGGGAGAGCAGCCAGGTGGGGGTGGGGCACTCGCAAAGCTACCAAATGGGAGGACTGACTGGTCAGGGAGACCCTTTGGAGGCTCTTTCTTGGGCGACTGTGAAGTGCTTTGAAGAAGAGGTGTGCAGGGGCAGGCGTGCATGCCGTGGGAGATGGCTGTACCCAGGGGAAGAAAATTTCCAGGCTGGAGCTGAGGCCTCTTCCAAGCCAAAATGCTTCTGAAGCCAAAGGATCCCACACAAGTATAGGACCTCCATGGAAGGCAGAAAGAAAGTCATATAGTGGGGCCTCTGAAAGCTGAGGTGGCTTATCAGCATCCTCCTTCTCACCCTCATCTAACAAACAGCTTGGAGCTTCTCCACCATCTAGGAAAGCATTGGAGCATTCTAAGGTTACCTCGCCTCTGCACAGCACAGGAGGCCAAGCTGGGTTGGAGCTGAGGAGCACAGAAATGTCACCCCTGAGACTGCAGCCAAGGGGGCCTGGTGGTGTTTGGCACATCGAGAGACTCTGCTCTTCATCTTCCTCCTCCCCAGAGCAACCTCTAGGGCAGCATCTCCCTCTCCCTGCAGCCCCGTGTAACTCAGACAGCAAAATGGGCAGAGCCTCCTGAGGCGGAGGGGAAAGAGGAGCTGCACAGCCCTCCCAGGCTATGGCTGCCCTCAAGACACAGCTGGCCCAGGCCTCTCCCCATCTTCAAGAAGGATCCCTGGAGGGCCCAGCCAAGACCTCACTCTTCATCCTTATGAGCAGACTCCTCTTCCACCTTTACTCGGCACCCAGGACCACCTTCCAGAGTCTCAGTGCAGCAAGAACCACACTCTGAGCAGAGGGTGGCATGACTGTCCTTGGCTCAGATGTTGGAAATTTGCTTTGCACCCAGAACTTGAGATTGGGTTCTGGAGGTAATGTTTCTCACAAAGGAGAAAATTTACACAGAATGTTGCACTATGGCTCTTGCTTCCATGGGGAGAAAAGAAGTCCTACAATATGGAAAGGTCCACGTTACCTGTACCAGGAGCATAAACTGTACTTTGAGGTTTTCCTTGTTTAAGATTTTTTTGTTCTAAGTGGAAGTTATCACCTTGACCAAATGTAATCTTGACCAAACAAGTAGTCAGGTCAGAGCAATCAGAATGTAAAGGCCATGTCTCCATTCCCTCCACCCCCTCACTGCACCTCCTCTGGCCACCCAGAATCCCCCTGATCCCACCAGCATCCGGGACTCTGCACCCCACAAGGGCTTTTTCCTCAGTCCCATCAATTACACTGGGCCTCCAGTGCTTCTTAGAGTGGCAATGGCTTGTTGGATGGGCGCTGTGTGTTTTCCACATGGGTTTCCCCACCTCAACTTTTTCCACAGCTGACTCCAGAGTAGCCTGATCCAGAGGGGAGGAATGTGTAATGCAGTCTTAATCTGCACCTCAGTGTGGCCCGGAAATAAATTCACCCAATCATCTTTCTGAGAATTAGAATGAAAATTGCTGTTTTATGGTGTATTTTAAACACTGTTTAAAGCAAATGAACAAAAAACTCAAAGGTTTTGTGTTTCGTTAATATTTAAGGAGCAGAAAAGGTGAGAGCTCAACACTAGAATCAGAAGTGAATTTTTTTTATATATCAATGAACACACACAAGTTCGATCTCACTCTTTGTCTCTCTCACTCACTCACACACACACACACACACATACACACAATCACACACCATAAATCTTCACTGGCCAGCTCCTTGAGGGACCGAGAGGAAACCTTAAGGAAGGCTTTCTGGGGATGTGAGGGCACTGTGGTCTCTGCACTCTATGACTAACACAACCAGGCTGATTTAACACATACCATGCCTGAACAACAATGAAATAAAACTAAATGTGTTCACTTCTACAACTTAAATCAGTAAAACCTGACATGGAAGGGGAACAATTTACCAGCCTGGGAATTCACAGGGCTCATGGAAATGTCAGATTTAGAAATAACTCTCCTGGAAAAAGAACAATTGCCTCTCCTGTAACAGAAGCTGATGTGGCTTGGGCATCAGCCTTTTAGGGCGAAAAATGTCTTTTGACTTATTTTTCGTTATCAGGTTTACCCTTAATAACACATGGCCACAGAGGGCCGGCCAATGTCTCAAAATTGTATACACCCAAGTATGTGAACACCCAAGTATGTGAAGCCAACCTAATGTATGCAAAGATATGACTTTGCTCTGAAAGTTCAGTTTTAATTATAAAGCATAAAGAATAAATGAAAAAAGAGCAGTACATGTGTATTTATTCTCATTAGAAAGTACCAGTTCTTACCTCAGAGCCACCGGCTGTGAGATTATGAGGACCAGGAGTTTGGTCTGTCTTGTCCTGCCCCCTACACACACACACACACACACACACACACACACACACACACACACACA
>NW_007246067.1:182951-185913 GCF_000164805.1 Carlito syrichta
GAGTCTCACTCTGTCACTCAGACTGGAGTGCAGTGACTGATACCGGCATTTGCAGACTTGACCTGCTGGGCTCCGGCGATCCTTCAGCCTCAGCCTTCCAAGTAGCTGGAACTACAGGCACGTGCTACCACGCCCGGCTGATTTTTTGATTTATTGTAGAGATGAGGGCTTGGTGCTCAGGCTTGTCTCGAACTCGTGGGCTCAGACAATCCACTCACCTCAGCCTCCCAAAGGCATGGGTTTACAGACTGAGCCCGGCTCCATTCTCAAAATTTGAGTATATTTTCTTGGTGCAATCTGTATTTTGTGCTTGTTAATTTTGATTCAATGTTACAGATGGGAAATCCTTAGAGAAAAGATTCCCTTATATATTTGAAGCAAATATAAAATCACGTCTCCTTTATTCTTTAAGACAATTTATATATTTAAAAGAGTATTTCCATTGAATCCCGTAGTATTTTTTTTACTTTAGACCCTACACACACACACACACACACACACACACACACACACACACACACACACACATATGCACACACACGCATGTACACAACACACTCACACACATGCACACCTATGCACAAGCACACATGCAAATGCTTACACATAAACACATACACTTGCATACCAACTCCACACTCAGCTGACAGTCAGTGGCCAGGTAGCCTTGGAGGAAGTCAAATGGGACTTCCTGGCCCCAGGGCTGCAGTCCTGGGGAGGATCCTGTGCCCTCACAGGTCAGATCCCCTCACCAAAATCACCAAAGAGAGAACCAGTTCCAAGTCCCACTCCTGATGGGTTCCCTCACTACTCTTCCCTTTGGTCAACAAAGACCTGACCCTGAGGGCGACTACCTGAGCACTCCTAGGATGAAGGCAGCCACGGGGCAAAGCGTGTTCAAAAAACAGCAATTATGGCGTTCTCCCTGCCCTACGGCAGCCTTCTAGAGGGCAGGTGGGAGATTCTTTCCCCTCGCAAGCAGGTACCCTATCCAGTCCCCTCATCTTCCCCAGGGGCTGCAGACACGTACCGAAGCAGATTCCCCAAAGGTCTCTGCTCATGTCTGCAGATGGTCCAGAAAGAGATGCTCAGTGGACACTGGGAAGGCACTCAGGCTCTGCCCCAGCAGAGCTGGGCACAGCACCCAGGGCAAGGATGGACTAATCCTGCAGCCAGCGAGGAAAGGGAGAAGGAAAACCCAACGGTTGTAGGGACGGCTGCACACCCACAGAACACAACGTGCTTTGTTTGCTCTGGTGACTGACTACTAAGCTCTGTCTCTCACAGCCACACTTCCCAAGGGCTAGCCCTGAGAGCAGAGGTGCCCACAGCTTGTCACCATGCGCAGACAGAGCCTTGTCCACTGGCGGGTCCATTCCTTCCAGGTCGGTGGCTGTGGACTCATCTCCTTCCTCCTCATAACAGCAAGAGCATCCACAATGTGGGGTGTTCCTTCCTCGAGCTACCCCCATCCTCACTCTGGGGGAGCCGGCTGACTGCACACCCTTCATTTAGTACTAATACCAGAGGTGAAGAAGCTGGGCACTTCCAGAAGAGCCAAGCATGCGCGCAGTCCTTCCTCCTTCCCCAGCCCCTCTCCAAAAACCCTGAGAAGCCTGCCCGTGCTAGGTGTAATCCAGATCATCTCAGAGTATCTGCGCCGGAACTCTGCAGAGGATTCCGGGTCAGGTCCCTGGGCTGAGGCTTTTCAGTTTTTGTTTTTGCCTCCCTGAGATTGTTCTTCTTCCCCCTCAAAACTGCCTTTTAAATCGAAGAGGATTCTGAGAGGAACCTCGGTGGTCCTGCTGCTAGGAAAATCTCCAACTTACAGTTCGCACTCCCCAGGAGGAGATGAACAGTGCCGCGCTAATTGCATTTTTATCTTTCTAATTACCCAAGGATTTGTGAGAATGAGAGGAGCAGGGGGTGTCTGGGGAGTGAGAAGGACTTCCCACCCCGGTCCTTCCCGAGCGCAGAACTGAGACCCGGAAAGGTTGAAGAAGCAAAAATCCCCAGTTTCTAAACCCGTCTTCTCAGCCAGGTCTGCAGGAGTCCTGGGGCTACTTGGTTCAATGACTAGCCAAGCCAAGAAGTTTGGGGTTTTATTTTTTAAATCTGCATTGAACCTACGCACAGAAGCAGAACTGCGCCGAGCGTCTCGGGCGGTCTGCGCTTGCGACGCCGGGTGTTGGTGTTTCCCCCGGAGCATCCCGTCTCAGAGGGTAGAACGTCGATGCGGCTCGGGGCCCGCCCAGAGAGGGAAGCGCCCTCCGTTTTACTGAAAGCGCGAAGCTTTGTTTCAGGTGTGGGAAAAGTGAGGCTGAGTCCCAGAAGGGCCAGCCGGGGACCCGCCGAGCCCCCGCGGGCCGAGACGCAGAGCCGCGCACCCGCGTCGCGAGAGCGCGGGGCGACACCGCAGACGTCGTGGACTGCGTGAGGGCCGCCGTCGCGCACGTCCCGACCCGGGCCCGAGGTACGGGCGGGAGGACTGGGGGCAAAGGGCGGCCTTACCTTGCGGCTTGGAGGCTTCGGTGGCGTTGGGCGGGGTCATGGCGATGCAGACGTCGCCCTCGGGGAACTTGTCGCACTTGAGCATCTCGGGCCAGTAGAAGCCGAAGAACTGCATGACTGGCTCGCAGGAGTCGCGCACGGCCTCGCAGAGCCAGCGGCACGGGTAGATGGGCCGGTCCAGGCACACGGGCGCAAAGAGCGCGCACAGGAAGACCTGCGTGCCCATGTGGCAGTTCTTATTGAGCAGCGGCACCCAGCTGCTGGCCTGCTGCTTCACCTCGGCCATGCTCTCGTGCTCCAGCAGGTTGGGCAGCACCATCCGCTTGTAGCCCACGTTGTGGCACAGCCGCAGGTCCGCCGGGATGTCCACGCACTGCGGCGGCTTGGTGTAGAAGCGCCCGCTGGGGTAGGCGCCCACGTCCGACTGGAAGCTCACGTAGTCGTACTCGCT